>NC_053489.1:616111243-616366243 GCF_905171775.1 Rana temporaria
AGGGTGTAGCTGATGAATAAAGTAGTGAGCGAATGTCCAGTACATGAAGAAGGGTTTTCAAATGCTTTATTTCAGGCCCAACATAGCCAACATCAACATCCAGTAGGAAGGAAAGGTTGATGAAGCGATAGAGAACTTGCAGTATCAGGCCTGGATATAGAAAGAACAATCCTGCTCTCAGCAGCACAGTAATAGTAGTCACCGTTCGTCGCCACTCTAGCCAGAGTGGGTGAAGTGCCCCCGGACAGACTTCCGTCACAAGCCTGCCAGCCAAAGTGTCACTTTGGATTGCTGGGAGGAACAGGCCTCTGCCACAGACCTGGCTCTAGGGCCTCTGCCACAGGCCTAGTAATTGAATGAGCTAAACAGATGAATTGAGCGAATCCTCCCAGCAGATTGAAAGTAGGTCACCGGATGACAGCAAGAGTACCTGTCAGCATTCCGGTCACCAGATCCCCGATGGTTCGTTCAAGTTCTGTTGGACAACCTGCCTCCTGGTTCTCCTCAAGCCGACCCCCCAATCGAGCGGCACCCAGCCTGGGATCTTCTCAGTAATTTGGGGGACCCAGTAAGTCACTGGGGCCCCTCTTAGCAATTTGGAGCTCCGCGTAGCATACGACCCCAGCCTGGAAGGCCATCGCCGGGGTGCGTTGGATGCCCACACTTTGAAGGTGGATGCCGCACCTGGAACCTGGAACCCGCGGGAAGAACCAATAAAGATGGCGTCTGCCACAGATATACTCCGTTCCCAGCATGCTCCACGAGGGAAAAACTCCTCTAATTGGCTGCTGGAGAAGAGTGGCTCTGCCAGAACCCCTCTAGCGCTACCTGTCACCCAGGGGTGGAAACAACACCCCTGGAGCGCAGACTGACCTACAGGATAGTTCAGGAATGACAGCAGCCCACAATTTAGCAAATTGTGAATGGAAGCAAAATAACTCTCCCATTCCCCACTAACTAGTGTAGTGCCCATACTGAAAGTAAGGGGGCGCTACACATGCAAGCATGGAATCAAATAAAATCCAAATGCATAAGTGATCTGTTTCCACCACGTGATCCACCACCGTGATAAGATGGACTCTTTCCAGATTCTTTTAACTCTATTACGGAGTCAAAAACGCCCAGTGTAGTGATTAGTAAGGCAGTCTGTGTCATCCAACCAAAGGAATCAGAGATATGAAAGATTCAGTAGCAGCTCAATAGATGTACGACGACGAATTCCCATTATGGATATGCAATAGAACAAAGCATCCACATGGTGTAAATACATATAAAAACTCTGTATTAAAACCAGGGGATTAGAGGCACTCACAATATCGCTGAATTAACAGGCATTATAGAGCAATACACAGACTCCGCCCTACATGTTTCGTCACAACTGACGTCATTGAAGTCAGGTACGTGCCCTTGGTAGCCACGCAGTAATTGTAAAAATTCAGTAGGGGAAAGTCGCGGTAATTAGCCAATCAGTACTGGAGTCGTGGCGCCGGGAAAGCCAAGGCTCGGTCTCAAAAACAGTAAATAGATTGAGAGTTCCGTCTCAATCCTGTAAATGTATCTAATATGACTGTTAATTCAGTGATATTGTGAGTACCTCTAATCCCCTGTTTTTAATAAAGAGTTTTTATACAGATTTATACTATGTGGATGCTTCGTTCTATTACATATTCATGATGGGAATTAGTCCCTGTACATCTATTGAGCTGCTACTGAATCTGTCATATCTGTGATTCCTGTGGTTTGATGACACGGGCTGTCTTACTAATCACTACACTGGGTGTTTTTGACACCATAATAGAGTCCAAAGAATCTGGTAAGAGTCCATCTTATCACGGTGGTGGATCACATGATGGAAACAGATCATTTTATTTTGATTCCATGATTGTACGGACACTTTGGGACTTACATTATGTTATATATTTTTTTTTTATTCATCAGTTTGGACTATTTATTTTGATGTATCATTTTATCTTTTTGAATGCTTTTACACACTGTTGTTTATTATTAGTGCTGCAAATTTCTTCATTCCATTTTTGATTGCACAGTTTTTGTCTGACTGGTTTTGCTAGCAGCTAATGTATGTCAGCGCGATATCTTCTCCTTTTGATGACATACTTTGATGATATACTTTCTGTTTTAAGAAGGTGATGGTGTACTTGACAATTGCTGTGGGAAATGCCATTATACAGTATAGAAGCCAACCCCCGTGACATTGGCTATGAGCTATGCGGTGTGCATATTTGTTCAAAGGCAAACAAAGGAGTGTTAAAGACAAAAAATTTCAATTAGGGAAAGCATTCATTGTCAGCTTGTTGCTTTCACTCGACCAGCAAGTGAAATAAAAGAAAGGATTTTTCAAATGTGGTCATGGAACTAAGTTTATCTAGACCAGGGGTCTCCATACTTTCTAAACAAAGGGCCAGTTTAATGACCTTTGGAGCCATGAATGTGATCAAGAGAATTTTCTTTAGACCTTCTGTGTATCTTTAACCTGGCAACCTGTAAAGGTTTTTAAAGCGTCACCTATGGAGATTTTTAGGTACCGTCATTTGGCGCCATTCTACGAGTGTATGTAATTTTAAAGCATGACATGTTGGATATCTATGGGCAGCACAGGGGCTAAGTGGTTAGCACTTCCAGCCTAGCAGCACTAGGGTCGCCGGTACAAAAAACAATCATGACACTACCTGCCTGGAGTTTGCATGTTCTCTCTGTGCCTACGTGGGTTTCCTGCACACTCCAAAGACATGCTGGTAGGTTAATTGGCCCTTGTCTAAATAAAAGTGAGTCACCCCTCATCATTGGGGAGTGGAAGAGGACTCCAGTGGCAACCTGTGAAGCTCTTGGGGACTCCATGCCCGTGAGGGTTAAAACAGTGCTGGAAAATAATGGTGGCCACACAAAATATTGACACTTTGGGCCCAATTTGGACATTTTCACTTAGGGGTGTACTCACTTTTGTTGCCAGTGGTTTAGACATTAATGGCTGTGGGTTGAGCTATTTTGAGTGGACAGCAAATTTACATTGTTATACAATCTGTACACTCACTACCTTACATTGTAGCAAAGTGTTGTTTCTTCAGTGTTGTCACATGAAAAGATAGAATAATATATTTACAAAAATGTGAGGGGTGTACTAATTTTTGTGAGATACTGTATATTTGAATCACTGTGTAAATTGACAGCGCTATATAAATAAGTATGATAAATAAATATCAATTTACTCTGCGTAACATCATCTTTTATATTTTAGCAAGCAGTTGGGTAATATAAAGTATTGTGTTTTTGTGCATTAGAATTCTTTTATTCTAAAAAATGTGCATTTGAAAAACGCTGCACAAATAATGTGGGACATAAAAATATGCAACACCCACCTTTTTATTGTCTAAGACCTCTATATATAGATACAGTGTGTATATATATATATATATATATATATATATATATATATATATATATATATACACTGTATATATATGTATATATATACTATACTATATTACCAAAACTATTGGGACGCCTGCCTTTACACGTACATGAACTTAATGGCATCCCTGTCTTAGTCTGTAGGGTTCAGTATTGAGTTGGCCCACCCATTGCAGCTATAACAGCTTCAACTCTTCTAGGAAGGCCGTCCACAAGGTTTAGGAGTGTGTCTATGGGAATGTTTGACCATTCTTCCAGAAGCGCATTTGTGGGGTCAGGCAGTGATGTTGGACGAGATGGCTTGGCTCACAGTCTCTGCTCTAAGGCCCCTTTCACACTGGGGCGGGAGGCGCGGTGGCGGTATACCGTCGGATTTGCCGCGGGATTCGGCCACTAGCGGTGCAGTATTAACCCCCGCTAGCGGCCGATAAAGGGTTAATACCGCCCGCAATACGCCTCTGCAGAGGCGCATTGCGGGCAAGGAGCGGTATACACGCCGCTCCTCTTACCGCTCCAAAGATGCTGCCGGTAAGAGATTTTTTTCTCTCCCGCCAGCGCATCGCCTCAGTGTGAAAGCCCTCTGGCTTTCACATTGAGTATGCAGTGCAGGAGTTTTTCAGGCGGTATAGCAGCACTATTTTTAGCGCTGTACCGCCTGAAAAACTCCTCAGTGTGAAAGGGGTCTAATTCATCCCAAAGGTGTTCTATCGGGTTGAGGTCAGGGCTCTGTGCAGGCCAGTTAAGTTCCTCTACCCCAAACTCACTCATCCGGGGGTTCTAAATAGATTTTTAGCAAAGAAAAAAAGTGTTTTTACATGTAGAAGAGGAATGTCAGAATTGTCAGAATTGTCCTGGACTAGAAGTAATTAAATGAAATAAAGCAACCTTTCCTAATCAAAACAGTGGTTTTCCTGCCCCCCAAAGCTGCCATATTGTTCCCACCAGAAATGTAAGGGTTAATACGCTGTAGGGCAGGGAGCTCCCATCACCTGAGAAATGTTCCGGTAACCTTTCTGCTCTGCTAGATAGCAAAGACAGGAAGTATGCCATTCATGCCAAACGTTTACATTACTCATTAACAGACTGAGCTTCCGCTATCAGGGCATAGACTCCTTCTGCACACAGACACGAGTACTATTTATCCTGAATGGAAATCTTGCGGCACAGTTGAAAGAGCGTCATTGGAAGCATAGGCAATAAATAGATTGACTGCCTTAGTTTCAATGTGATATCACCTGTCGGTGAACTGCAAATTCTACAAATATGTAACAGACATTATACTTGTTATTAACTGGTTGCCGACCAGCCGCCGTCGTTTTACGGCGGCAGGTCGGCTCCCCTGCGCGAGAGCCCGTAGCTATACTTTGGCTCTCGCGCAGGCCACTTATAACCAACCGGTCCTGTCAGGGAGAGAAATACAATGTATGAACAGAAGATCAGTCATTTCCCCTAGTGATTCCACCCCCCCTACAGTTAGAACACACCCAGGGAACATACCTTACCCCTTCCCCGCCCCCTAGTGTTAACCCCTTCACTGCCAGTGGCATTTTTATAGCGATCCAATGCATTTTTATAGCACTGATCGCTATAAAAATGCCAATGGTCCCAAAAGTGTGTCAAAAGTGTCCGAAGTGTCCGCCATAATGTCGCAGTACCGAAAAAAAATCGCTGATCGCCGCCATTACTGCTGAGGTCCAACACACACCCCTACTGAGTCAGAGCCAAAGGGTGAACTTTGCAAGAAAAAATTACTTGTGATGTCAAGTCCACATGAAACTGTTCTCAACCATTGGCTTGCTTTTTTTCGTTATAAACACAGATCAGCCATTGTGCACAATGCAATTCCATCCAGCAATAAACCCCCCACTCTATCTTTGGGATACTGACTTGAGACCCTCAACAGGAAACAAGGTAAAATAAATAGACATAGACATAGACACCTACAAAACATTCTCAGTTAGGCTAGGTTTAGACACACAGCTAAACTGCTGCGCTTCTGAAATTGCTTTTCAGAGGTGTTTGACAGACAGTGTGAAGAAGATATGATGACTCCCCACTGCCTGTTTTAACACTGCAAATGGTTCACCAACATTGCGCATGGTTGCCGAGAGTTTGCGATGCATCCCCATTCACTTGAATGTGTCCAGTTCGATTGGCTGTACTGCTTGCCTAATGCATCTTGTAAAAACAGTTCCTCAAAAAGTGTGACTTTATGGACCAAAAACGCTCAGGGAGTTGGGAATTTTATAAAATTACAACTTTATTACAACAAGTCAATACCATATCAACAGAATTAATACAATTGAAACACATAATTATGATGAGGACAGACATGAGAAACAAACAATTAGAAAGAGAGCCCAAATCAACTGTCGGAAGGACAGAAGAAATCCAACGCGTTTCAACGAATGAGGTAGAGGTCTTCTTCAGGGAGGATGGGCTGAAGCTTTCCAGATAAATACATACAATCTCATGTATCTCATATATATGTAAATCGTAAAAGCGATCCCACTACAAATGGCCACTGAAATTCAAACAAGGCTGTGCCCTATATACGGTCTAAGAGCAATAAATGCACAAAGATTATTCAACAGGTATCTAGGAGGAGGCTGAATATCCAACAGCCAAACTTTGTAGATGTCATAAGTATAGCAGTTCCTTGTGTCTTTAAAAAGTTACGATGCCTAATACATCTTGGATGGGTGTAACGTGGTTTGCTGGCAGCAAAAAATACACTCAGAGGCCCAGGTGCGTGGGCACAGCCAACCAAAGCCACTTACAAACAGTAGCAAAGGATTGTGAACTTAAAATGATGTTGACAGCTTCTGCAGCAAGGAGTGGAAATGCAGCCTGGCCAGTCCACACCCACCAGAAGGCTTCCTGAGAGGAGATGTGTAGACCCTGCACTTTCCCTACTCCTCAGGAACCTCTTCCTGCTTGACAGACAACCTGCCCCAACACTATCCACTCACATAAAGTGCGTCAAACCCGGGAGCCGGAGTCTTAAAGCGGGAGTTCACCCATAAAACAATTTTTCCCCTTAGATGGATGCTCTTTTTGTCTAGGGGAATCGGCTAGTTCTTTTAAAATATGAGCCGTACTTACCGTTTTCGAGATGCATCTTCTCCGTCGCTTCCGGGTATGGGTCTTCGGGAGCGGGTGTTCCTTCTTGATTGACAGTCTTCCGAGAGGCTTCCGACGGTCGCATCCATCGCGTCACTAGTAGCCGAAAGAAGCCGAACGTCGGTGCGGCTCTATACTGCGCCTGCGCACCGACGTTCGGCTTCTTTCGGAAAATCGTGACGCGATGGATGCGACCGTCGGAAGCCTCTCGAAGACTGTCAATCAAAATAGGAACGCCCAGTCCCGCAGCCCATACCGGAAGCGGCGGAGAAGATGCATCTCGTAAACGGTAAGTACAGCTCATATTTTAAAACAACTAGCCAATTCCCCTAGACAAAATGAGCATCCATCTAAGGGGAAAAAGTCTTATGTACGGGTGAACCCCCACTTTAAATAGAGTCTCCCCTAACCCAAGATGCCCACCAAGGTCACATGGGGTGCCAGCGTCCTATCAGACAGCTGCCTTCCTTTTTTTTTTTTAAAGGGTAAATTTTATTGTACATATTAACAGTATCATACAAGGATACATCACAGTACACATTTTGTACAACATACGTCAAGTACATCAACTACTGATTATAGAGTCATCCAGTTTACAGCTCGAATCTTGAGACACATTGCATGTAAAGATAAAGAAACAAAAAACAACAGAAAATCCTAGACCATAAACAAAAATCATAATGGAACATTATCACCTGTCCTATGCCATGCCCTCAGTGTGCAATCAACTGATATCCTCCAGCGCTCAACTTGGTTACAGGGCTCCTCCCACCTCTCTTAGCCACCTGATAATTGCTAATCTTTATGCCCCTGCATCCTCCCCCGACACCCTTTCCACCCATCTAGCCCATACTTTATCAAATTTTTTAGGACAACCTCTGGCAATACAGGTCAACTTATACATAGGCACGGCCCTATTTACCAGGACCACCCAGTCTTGTAAGGACGGCGGTGACGGGCTCTTCCATTTAAGGGCCACTGCCTTCTTTGCGTAGCAAAACAGCACTCTGAGCAGATTTTTCTGTGAGTTTGATATTTCCTCCTCTTCCAGATCCCCTAAGAGACATCTGGCCGGGGAGTAAATGTTTGGAAGCTCCATAGTATCCTCAAGAAATTTTAGTATTTCCCTCCAGAAGCTCTCCACCCGGGGGCATAGCCATATCATATGAAAGAAATCTCCCTCTGCTGTATGGCAGCGAGGGCAGTCTGATGATTCCCGTCTGCCCATCTTGTGTAGACGCTTGGGAGTATAGTAAATTCTATGAAGGTAGTTGAACTGAGTCAACTTGTCTCTAGCTGAGATTACCGAGGGTACCAACGTGTCCAGAGCCTCTGACCATGTCTCCTCCGTGAGGGACGGTATATCTTCCTGCCACTGCGACAACACCCTCCTCATTCTAGGAGAGGACGATGTCAACAGCATAACGTAATATTTGGAGATCAACTGTGTATGTTCCCCATCAATTAATATCCTTTCCACTCTAGAAGGGGAGAGCGCCACCACCCCCCTGCCATACTGGGCATTTACCGCATGACGTAGCTGCAGGTACCGAAAGAAGAATGTATTGGGGACCCCATATTCCGATTTCAAATCCACAAAGGTCTTAAAGATCCCATCTCTAAAAAGTTGATGAGCGTACTTAACCCCATATGCCGCCCAGCACGACCCATCTGGTACCTGAAATATTTCCCGAAGTTGAGGGTTATGCCACAGAGGAGCATTGGGGGACATCCTCAGAGCAGTACCCCCCACCCTAGCATTACACGTATGAAAGATTTTATACGCCAGTTTCAACAAACCTGCCCCCTGCTCCGGGTATGGGCCATTCCTATAGAGGACATTAATGAGCCCCTCATACGAATGGACCAGGGCCGCCTGGGTCGCCACCGAGGCCATGTCTGCGTTAGGGAACCCCCACCAGTGCACATGTGTGAGTTGGGCAGCCAGGTAGTAGCATTGCAGATTAGGTAGGGCCAGTCCTCCCTCCTGTACCGGCAAGTACAGTGTGTCCAGCGCCACTCTGGCGGGCTTAGGGCCCCAGAGAAACGCCGAGAGCATCCTATTAATCCCTGTGAACCACGTCTTGGGGATGTACACTGGTGCATGCCAAAGCAGGTACAGGAACCTGGGCAGGTAAATCATCTTAAACACGTTGATTCGACCCAGGAGACCCAGTGGCAGCTTAGCCCAGGTCTGCAGGCTCTCCCTCAATCTCACCTTCATGGGGGTCAAATTGTTAGCTATGTAAGTTTGGATCGGCAGTTGAATCTCCACTCCCAAATAACGAAATTTAGAGACTATTTTCAATGGGGCCCCCAGGGGCAGCCTCGGGACATAGGCAGGATCAAAAGGAAACAGAATGGATTTATTCCAATTCACCTTGAAACCTGAGAACCGGCCAAACTCTGAAATAACATCTAGGGCCCTGGGCAACGAATCCTCCGTGTCAGACAGATACACCAGCATGTCATCCGCATATAGGGATGTCTTCTCTTCCAGCTCATTGACCGCACACCCCTTCACACCCACATCCTCTCTCAACAGGGCCGCCAGCGGCTCTATAGCCAGGGCAAAAAGGAGTGGGGACAGCGGGCATCCCTGTCGAGTGCCCCTCGCTATGTTAAATGAATCTGTGACTGTATTGTTGACCCTGATCCTGGCCCTTGGCTCGGCATACAGTATCTGCACCCACTTTATAAACCTAGGACCGAACCCCAGCCGCCCAAGGACAGCCACCAGATATGGCCATTCAATGGAGTCAAACGCTTTATGCGTATCGAGGGACATCACCGCCCGAGTATCCGGCGTGGGTCCCCCAGTTTGTAGGATGGTAAAAAGTCGGCGGAGATTGATGGCCGTCGAACGCTCTGGTATGAATCCCGTCTGATCGCGATGTATTACCGACGCAATCACCTTATTCAGTCTCTTAGCCAGTAGTTTGGCTAGTATTTTGGCGTCTGCATTGATCAGGGATATTGGTCGGTACGATTCGCAGAAATCAAGGTCCTTGTGCGGCTTAGGGATCAGCACTATAAGTGCCTCTCGCAGAGACTCAGGGAGCACCCCCTCCCGGTACGCATCCATATACATCTTGAGCAGTTGGGGAGCCAGGCTCTCTGCATATGTGGAGTACCATTCCGCAGGGAACCCGTCCATACCTGGGGTCTTGTTAGGGTTCAAGGAATTCATGGCCGATGTCACCTCCTCCACCGTGAGAGGCCCATCTAGATCCTCCGCCACCCCTTCCGAAAGCTCCAGAAGGGGTATTGGAGCCAGATACTCCCGGACTACCTCCGTGGTATAGTCGACCCTTGATGTGTATAGATCAGAGTAAAAGGCCACAAAGGCCTGAGCTATGTCCGTCTGTGACGTGCACAGCTGCTTCTGTACGTTATATATTCTTGGGATAGAAGTTGGTGATTGGTGGGAATGGGCCAAGTAGGCCAACAACTTACTGTTTTTGTCCCCAAATTCAAACACCCTTTGAGCCTGGTATAGCAATTTTTTCTGCGTTTTTTCTACCAGGACCAAATCCAGGAGTCGCATATTCTCTCTCCATTTCCTATGGGTTTCAGGGTTGGGATTTTTTATGTAGTCAACCTCCGCCTCAGCAGCTACCTGCTCCGCCTCCCTGACCTTCCATTCCCTGTCAGATTGGAAATGTTTAACTTCAGCCCTGACTATACCCCTAAGCGAAGCCTTAAACGCTTCCCAAGTGACTCCCACTGGCGCCTCCCCTCTGTTTTCCAGCCAGAAAGTGTTGATGGACCTGGCTACGGACCGCTCAAAATACTCCTCCTTGAGCCACAGAGGGCTCAGTCTCCATTGTGCATAGCCTCTGGGCCTCTCCATATCAATAGTAATAAGCAAAGGGGAGTGATCAGAGACGGCCCTTGGCAGGTACTGAACTCCCACCACCCGCGGAAGAAGTGCAGTGGATACAAAACACATATCCAATCTAGAGAGGGTGTTAAAGGTGGAGGAATAACATGAGTATGCCTTAGTATCCGGGTGTCTCCAACGCCAGGCCTCCTCCAAATCATAGTGTTTCACACATGCTTCTAATGGTGACCCCCTCACAGCCGCCATCCCAAACCTGTCCTTATCCGGAGATAGCACAGCGTTCATATCTCCGGCTAAGATGAGTGGTCCCTCTGCCATCTGAACTACTTCCGCCATCATTGCATCCCACACCTCAACTGTAAACGGGGGCGGCATGTAGATCGCCACCAGGGTGTACATCTGATTATTAATACACAGCACCAGGGCCACATACCTACCCAGGGGGTCCAGTTTCACGGATTTGGTCGTGCATAGCAAGGATTTACAGATAAGAACCGAGACCCCCCTGGCATAATTGGAATAAGTGGAGTGGAATGCCCTGCCGACAAAGGCCCTATGGAGCGCCAGTGTCCTGGAACCCACCAGATGCGTCTCCTGGAGAAATATCACCTGTGGCTTACGTTTCATAATATATTTGAACACCAAGGCCCGTTTAATCTTAGAGTTCAGCCCCCGCACATTCCAGGACAATAGATTAAGGGTCTGCATCATAGCATTCACGGAAAAAGGGGGGACCCTCGGGGCCTCCCACATCAGTAAAGAGTGAGAGCGGAGGGGCCCCCTGGTAGAGCATCAACAACATCGGCACACTCACGCGCACTGCATTATAGATCAGTGTAGGGCACATATTCATATATACATAGGTACATTGCTGGATAAACACATGCATTTGAGGACCAGGGTCTCTGGACCGCAGAGAATTGACAGGTAGGTCAAAATACTTGAACGATGGAAAAAATTGAAAAAAAAGAACCAAAAAAAGAGAAAACACAAGAACTGTCCCGGATCCAGATTCACGGATCCTAACTCCCGTTCCCCCCACCCTGCCTGCAGCCCCTAACATCCCACAGGCTTCACCCCAAAACAGTAACCAGAAAATGTCTCCCTAAGAGGGGGGTATTCTCCCTGCACCAGCCGGGCAGGAAAAGTATGTGAGTACACGTAGAGCAGAAACATGACCGCTATAGATGAAGGACCCTCAGCAGTAGGTCTCAAAGCCGGATTGTTCATCGGGAAGGCTGGAGCCCTCAGTCTATATTGGGGCCTAGAGAGCAGCCGCTCTTGTACTAAGGATTCAAGTAAAAAAAAAAAAAAAAAAAAAAACCACCCGTAAGGATAATAAAAAGGAATATTATGACCGTCACTCATCCCTGGGGATGTCTCCCAGGCTCATCAAGGGACAGGAGCATCAAGGGGCACGCAGGAGTCTTACCCATGTCCCAGCGATTCCAGCCATCGGTTTGCTTCCTTGGGCGACATGAAGAACTGTGTTTGGCCCTTGTGCACCACCCGAAGTTTGGCCGGGTATAACATGCTGTACGGCAGGCTCCGTTCCCTCAGGCGCTGCTTCACGCTCTGGAAAGCCGCTCTCTGCTTCTGTGTAGCCGCCGAAAAATCCGGAAATATGGAAATGCGGTTGTTGTTGTAGAGCAGGTCAGGCATATTACGGGCCTTGCGTAGGATGGTCTCCTTATCCTTAAAATATAGGAAGCGGGCTAGCATGGGTCTGGGGAATCTTCCTGGCGGTGGAGCTCTCATGGGGACTCTGTGAGCCCTTTCTATAGCAAACAGGTTGGAAAAGCTGTCTTCACCAAAGGTTTGCTTGAGCCAGGATAGCAGAAACTCCTCCGGGTTCTTCCCCTCCGAGCCCTCTGGGAATCCCAGGAACCGCAGGTTGTTTCTGCGCATTCTGTCCTTGATGTCCCCCATTTTGGCCTCCTGGGACTTGTAGTCCGCCGCCATATCTCTCACCTTCACCATCAGGGGGTTGAGATCATCCTCCACTGCGCTGATTCTCTGCTCCGCCTGTGACACCCTGTGTCTCACCTTCTGGACATCATCCTTGAGGATAGCAAAGTCCACCCTGATGGTCTCAATCTGTGATGTCAGGGAAGCATGGCAGCTTTTAATGGTGTCCATGATTTGTAGCAGCGACGGCTCTGTCCGCTGCTCACCAGATCCACCCTCCTCCGGATTTAATTGGGGAGAGGACAGGGGAGAGGCCAGAGGATCAGTGAGGTCTGGCCAGTCATCATCCCCCTCGGCGGGCTTGCGAGCTGGAGGCGCAGAAGAAGGACGCCGCTCCGAGCGGGCGCCATTTTGGGTCGCCACGTGTGAAAACATCCCCAGCATCTCCGCAGACTTTGGGGCCGCTCCGGGGCCGTATTTTACTATCGCCAGGGTCCAGGTTTGTTCCCCAAGCGACTCAGGTACTTAGATGGGGAAATGAGAAAGCTTAAGGTCCGTCAGGATAATGCAGGATCAATGTGCGGTCGGAGCTCTGTGAAAATGCTTCCTCACATACCGGAAGTTGGCCACGCCCCCCAGCTGCCTTCCTAGTGACCACAGGAAGTCATAGAGGAACCAAGTTCCTCATGACATCCTCTGCCTTCTGCATTGCTGCTTCGCCATCGGCAGTGGAGAATACAGACAGCACCTGCCTACGTGCGGCAAGAGGGATAGCTTTTGCTGCGGGCACGAATCAAAGCACAACGACCACAGCATGAGAACACACCCATCCACTGCCTTTGCAGCTTAAGAGGGGGCAGTTGGGGAAGCGTTAAAAAAGGTACTGAGCTGCAAGTGTTTTTAACCCCTCCCCCAACCCCAAATGCCAGTGTGATAACATTTTAAAGGGGATGACAGGCCCCCCTTATTTATAGATGTACAGTGACCATATATGGAAGGGGTCCTCTATAGTCATGGGGACCTGTCACCCTGTGATTGTCAGTGACATTTAATAAAGGAAGAGCTGAAGGCTGGGTATGAGGATGAAGAGGCACAAAGGAATTAATATGGAAATATGGCAGTCATACTTTTAAGCAGATTCGAGTCATGTGCTCTTGGAATTATGTCACCACTTTTGCAGACATCTGGGCAGACTTTGTGAACTAAACAATAGTTCCTCCAGAGGATCAAGCAACTACACAAGGCTTGAATAGCAAAACATCAATGGAAGCCATTGGACAACCAACAACAGTAGCAAGACTTCCTTCAGCTGGACCCAACAGATAAGATAGAGTTCTTCCAGCTTTCTCTGCCATCTTCAGAGTCTGGCCTCTATTTTCTAAAGACTGATTTTTCTTTTCTGCCTTGTGCAGATAGGTGATTAGCTTCTACGAAGTGTTATTCTGTCTGCAGCCTGGAGTGTATATCACATGTTTGGGAGTTTGCACTAAATGCTGTTAAACCCTCACAGCCTGTGTTTATCTATGCGTTTCTTTTAAGCCAATCTTCCAATTGTGTTTTACTTCCTTGAGTCATGGATAGAAAACTGGCTAAAAGACAGAATTCAGAGAGTAGTGGTTAATGATTCTTATGCCGCGTACACACCATCGTTTTCTGCGATGGAAAAAAACGTCATTTTCAAAAACGTCAATTTAATTGACCGTGTGTGGGCAAAAACGTCGTTTTATGTCTTCTAAAAAACGACAGAAAAAAATTGAAGCATGCTTCAATTTTATGTGTCGTTTTTGGCCGACGTCGTTTTCTGTGTTCTAAACATTGACCGTGTGTACGTAAAAACGTTGATTTAAGCCCGCGCATGCTCAGAAGCAAGTTAGGAGACGGCAGCGCTCATTCATGTAAAACGACTGTTCAGAATGGAATCAGCACATTCGTTAAGGTGTTTTTCAGCTTATAGACAAGAAAATAAAGCGCTTCTTTAACCCCTGCTTTTAACTGCTACCCAGAAATGGACGTTTGTTGCGGCTGATCTTGTTGCATAGTTATGACAAGCTTTTAATTAGTTTCTTTCTTGTTTGATAATGTTTATGTTTGTGTTCTGTTATTTAGTTGTATCTTCCATCTTAAACATTTTAAATATATATATTGGTCCACCTTTTTTTTTTTTTTTTTATTTTTGTCACCAATTTGATTAGTAATCTCTATTTTGTTTTTATTTAGGAGTGTGTGAAGTGTCTGCAACAACCTAATTTTTTAGTTAACTCACCCACAAGCATGTTTTTTTACCTTGTTAATGTTTGCATTATTTATTTTGTAATGGGTCTGCCCACTCAATACTGATCTCTCAAATCTACAATAAAGAAACATGTTGAAATTTGGCTGAAAAATTAATTTTTATTTTAGTCTTCATAAAAATTTAGAAAAAAAAAAAGTGGCAACCCAAAAACACAACATAATAAAAACAAAGATGCCAAGGTAGGCAGCACTTTAGAGCATGCTTGTTTTTTTCTGAAAACAAGGGTCCCCGAAGCCACAAATACAGCCTGTGAGTCCACATTAAAATTCCATCAGGGGCACCGTATTATTTCTTCGCCCTTTTCTTCCCAGCAGCCTTCCCTGCAGTCTTCCCTGCAGCCTTCCCGGTAGCCCGAGTCCTTGGGGGCTGGGTTCCTGGAGGAGATGAGGTGGCAGGAGCCATAGCAGCCTCATGAGGTGGAGGAGCAGGTGCAGGAGCAGGAGCTGGAGCAGGAGGAGCAGCAAGGACAGGAGGAGCAATCCGCACAATGTGGGTGTCGTCATCGAGCTGCCCCAGGGATGCCATGGTTATGGCTTGGAAGATGAGGAGTTCGCAGCGCACACGCTGGCTCTGCTCCAGATTGTACATCTTGGCTGCAATGAGCGCTGCGAACCCCTCAACTTCACTGGGTGGCTCTCGGATGGCTGCAGTAGCTTGGCGAAGCAGGCCCTGGGTCTCCTCCTCCATTTGTCGCATACTCCTGAGCCGTTTATTGGGATTGCGGAATGGAGGGATCCGGGAGATGGTATCCCGCCGGCGTGCCTCCTGGGTCCCACTGGGGCCTGCCACCTCCTGGCTCCCAGTGGGCTCTGCCACCTCCTGCCTTGCAGTTGGCCCTGGCTCCTCCTGGCTCCCTGTGGGCCCTGTCTCTTCCTGGCTCCCTGTGGGCCCTGGCTGTTCCTGGCTCCCTGTGGGCCCTGGCTGTTCCTGGCTTGGGTCTGCCTGTGTATGAAAAAAAGGAACATATGTTATTTGTGTTTGTCATTAATCATGAGTGATGCAAATTGAATGTCAATATATATTACACACAGGGTCGCCATCCTTAATTATGTGGCCCCTTAAACACCTTCAGACATGGTCCCCCTGGAATTATGTGGGTTGTTGCATGCCTAATTTAGTAAATAAGTGGCCTTTTCCCCAAAAATTCATTTAATCAATTTAGTGTCAACTAGATAGTACTCAAAAAGGGTGTCTTCCATCTGGGACCCCTTGCAGGTGTATTGCGTTACTCCCCCCTACTGGCCTATCTGAAAATGCCACCCACTCCTTCATCAACATTATTAATTTGCCCATTTTGACCCCATCATGTTTTCCCACTACTGACTATTGATCCTATCCCTAAACTTACGAGATTCACATAGAATTTAGAACAATAGTAACATACATTTACCATTATTACTATACTTGTCATATACTAACTAAATTCAAACAAAAAAACATACCATTCTCCACGGCTCACAATTGGGGTCCTCCAGGAACTCTTCTCTTCCTCCGAGCTTGTCTGCTCTTGTCTGCAGGGAACACTGGAGGATTGGCTGCTGGGAAGCTGGGAGCTACCTCTTGGGGGAAGGGTAGACATGGATGTCCTGGTCTCAATGTGGTCGTCCAGGAACTGCAGCTGACTATAGTACCACAGGGTTGGTTTGTATATGGAGTCAGCTGCAGCCCCAGACCTCATTGAGGCCAGGACTTGGACCCGTTGGGCCCTGTAGGTGCCCCTGATGGAATTGATTTTATTTTTCACAGTGGCTGTTGTGGCGTTGGGGACCCTTGTTTTCACAAAAACAAGCATGCTCTGTCTAGCTTTCTCCCTGGCATCTTTGTTTTTATTTAGTGTGCTTTTGGTTTGCCACAGAACTGGATGTTCCTTCCATTTTTGGATGAATTCTGTCAGGAAGTCCGCATCCTTGAAGGCATCCATTCTTTCTGCACATGAAACAGAAGCCAAAACATAATGTAATTAAAGGCACTAGCTTACTTCCCCTAACTAGCCCACAAACTCATTCCCTATTCACTATAATAAAGTCGGAATTAAAAACTTACGTCTCGTCGTTAGGAAAGATCGGGATTTACGACTTCTTCCACAGACTATGCAGGCCGTTTCCAAACACGTCCCATCCCTTTTACACTACGCACGCGTGACGCTCCGCACGACACCCCGCCCCTGACGTTCGGTATCGTCCTTTCCACGCCCCTTCTCTGTCGTTTGGTGAGTGAGAAAAGATGGACAACATGGAGGTGTATTCTAGCTCTAGCCAGGAGGCAGGCCAGGCCCAAACACGCCGCAGATTCCGCTGCAGAGCCTCCAACATGAGCTTTAATGAAATGGTGGAGATGGTCACCATATTGAGGAGGGAGGACTATGATGCCAAGCATGGCCCCTACATGCATCCCAATAAAGTAAAAGCCCAAATTATGGAGAAGGTCATCCGTAGGCTCCAGCGGAAGTTTGGGAAAACCAGGAGCAGAGAGCACCTGCGCAAAAGGTGGTCGGATTTAAAAAAAAGGGAACCCCACCAACTTTACAGAATTAATAGGGTTAATCGAAGAAGAAGTAAGTTTTTTCCATGTGTATTTAATTATTTTGGTGTGTTCTTTGTGCCATTTTTTTTTTTGGGCCAGGTTGACCATAAAATGAATATTATGAATGTGGACGCATGATGCAGTCGTCGTAGTCGTCGTTCATTCGGTGACTTTCAATAATCCAAGACCATATTAATGAGAAATGGCATCATGCCTAGTTTGCATGTGCAAAGGGGAGTTGAAGCACTGTATCTGAACAAAAATCGTAAATTTAGGAATTGTGGGCGAATGAACGACGACTCCTATGACCAATTAGTCGACACAAATATGAAAGTTGTGACATTTTTGGGGCTTAAAAAAAAGGTGTATTCAATTCTGGAATAGATGGAAATGTGTTTCAGCTTATTTTAGAAGAAACGTAAATACCTTGAGATTCACAAAAAGGAGCGTTTGCTACTCCTTTTTTTATTGAACATGTGTACTCAGTAGCACAATTGTTTGTCACAATCACAACCTATGTTGGGTCACACACAGGGGTGAGCAGATCCAGGGGAGACTTGTTTAGCTTACATATCTAAACTTAAAAATTGTGTTAACTGATTTGACATTACTTTGTGAATGGATTAAATATTGGTCTATTTTATTGATAATTGTTTAAAAATCAACAATAGTGACCTTTTGTTTATCATTTCTTATTTTTTGGGTGTCATTTCATGCCGCTCGTAATGGTTGAACCTCATGTTTTCCCTTTCTTCAATCTTGTAGGGCACAATGAAGCAGAAAGGCAGGAGGCACAAGCCAATCAAGCCAATCAAGCCACACCCCCGAGGGATGTAGAGGAAGAGGAACCTGCCTCAACATCCGGTAAAGTAACATCTACCACATTTTCTGTGAATATAGATATAGGCATACAATCTTTTAACACATGTTTTGGTTCCACATTTCAGGAGGAAATCGGGCTGGTCAGGGACTGGACACGTATAGTGCCCAGCTCCTCATCGGCGAGGTTCTCACCTGCAGGGCCCAAGTTGAGGACAGACGCTGGAACGGCAGCTTAAAAATTTTATTAATGTTTTGGGGAGGGTTTAATTTTTGGTGTATTTTCTTTTTTCCTTGAATTTGAAAAAAAAAAAAAAAAAATTATATTTTGTACTAATCAAAAAAGACCAAAAAAAAAAAAAAAAAAAAATTATATTTTGTACTAATCAAAAAAGACCAAAAAAACAAAAAAATAAATTATATTTTGTACTAATCAAAAAAGACCAAAAAAAAAATAAACAAAAATTATATTTTGTACTAATCAAAAAAGACCAAAAAAACAAAAAAATAAATTATATTTTGTACTAATCAAAAAAGACCAAAAAAACAAAAAAATTATATTATATTTTGTAATAATCAAAAAATACCAAAAAAAAATAAAAATAGATTTGTTGTACTAATCAAAAATAAAAAAGTAACAAATAAATAACATTTTGGACTCCGAACAATTTGTGTGTAGTTATTGGTATCAATGCAGACTCATTCAATTACTCAGGCATATTTGTAGAGTTATTAAGATTTAACACTCATGGGAATTTATTACATCCCAAACACATGGCTGGATGAGAACCTAGGAAAAAGAAACATTACCCCCCAAAACTTACAAATAACTAAAATCAAACAAATAAACACTGTTTCATCAAACAAAAAGTAAATTTATTTTTTTAATCAAGATCAGGCATTGCAATGGCCCCCCTCCCCATAAAATAGTCCACATAGGATTGACGCACTGCACGTGCGGTTTGGGGGGCCAAGCCTCTATGGCTAGCCTGATGTCCCGGCTCCGGAGCCACAAGATCAGCCTCATCAGGCAATACCGTCAGGTACGTTTGAGAATTTCTTTTCAAAAAATTGTGCAAAATGCAACAAGATAGTATGATGTAATTCCACTTGTATTCCGCCATGTTTATTGCTGTTAAAAACAATCTGAATCGGCTGGCCATGATTCCAAAGGCATTCTCTACCACACGTCTTGCTCTGGCCAGCCGATAATTAAAAACCCTCCTCTCATGGGTGAGGGTGCGTACGGGAAATGGCCTCATGAGGTGGGGACCCAAACCAAAAGCCTCATCTGCTACAAACACGAAGGGCAGACCCTCTTCGTTCTCCTCCGCAGGTGGCAATCCTAGGTCCTCCAACCGAAGCCGTTGTGCGAACTCCGTCTCCGCAAAGACACCGCCGTCCGACATCCGGCCATTTTTCCCAACATCCACGTACAAGAACTCGTAATTTGCAGAGACCACCGCCATCAAAACAACGCTGTGGAACCCCTTGTAATTGAAGAAATGGGATCCACTATGGGGTGGGGGCACAATGCGGATGTGCTTGCCATCAATGGCTCCTCCACAGTTCGAAAGTTCCAACGCTGGGAGAAAGTCCGCTGCCACAGTCTGCCATTCCTGTGGCTTGGTGGGGAACTGGATAGAAATAAAAAATAAAAAACATTAGAACAAAGATTTTGAACAGAATATAGCTAAAATTACAAGGGATCCCACCAACAATTCCACAAAAAAGGTTAGTATTAAAAAATAACATGTGAACAATTAAGCATATTAATCACCCCCCCCTCTGATGTGAAAAATATATTTAGGGGGAGTGGGGCTCAAGATGAGATGAGAACAACCCCCCAAAAAATATCTAACTAAGAAAAATAATTATTAGTATGTATTTCAAAAATCTAGGGGGGGGGGGGGGGTTGGACAATGGAGGCCACAAAAAAACGGGGGATATAGGGACACACAAAATGCAGCACTACAATGGAGGCCACAAATAAACGGGGATATAGGGGACAATGCTAGGTGGGTTTGGCCACAACATAGAATGATGGACAGGTTGGCTAAATTAAATAAACATGTAGGGCTTTACTAATTGTGTAGAACAGCATACATAGAGACCAAGTGAGCGATTCTGAGGCATATAGAAAAGTTTTTTTTTTTTGTTTTTTTGGGACATAGTTTGACCATTGAAAGAACACCACTTACCTTAACATAGTCCTCCTGAAGAACCTAATGATGGCCGAAACAGGTCTCAGGGATTATGAGGCCCAGAGCCTGGGGGGAGATGCCCGTCGAGAACTTCAAGGTCCTGCAGACTTCTCCCTGATGCAAGGTCGCAACGTAGCAACTAAGCCTCTGCTCAGCAGTGATGGGCTTCCGCATAACGGTGTCCTGCCTGGTGATATATGGCGACACCAAAGCCAAATCTGCTGGAAATACGGGGTCAGACATCCTAAGAAAATTCCTGAAATCATCAGGGTTATTTTCTCCGGATTCTCCCGCAGCAGAGGCATATGAGAGAACTGGTCCCTGCGTAGCAACCAGTTCTTGGTCCACAACCTCCTCCTCACCCTGTTCATGGACCGTCGCTGGGATGCAGCACACATCCTAACAACAAGCACAGCACGATCTCGGCGACGAGTTCGTACCCGCAACATGGCTAGAAAACGGTCGTCAAATCAGATCAGACTAAAAATTACGCCCTGAAGTAAAGAAATGGCCTTTGAAGAAACGACCTGCTAAACAGCACCGTGCACACAAAACGTAATGCCTAAACAAATACGTCCTTAGTACAAGCACTGTATCACAGATCCGACAACAAATAGACAAACTGTACGACAGAAAACGAAATTTAAAGCACAGTCACTGAAAATCACGAATCGTATCTCACCAAACGTTTACTAACACGCAGCAAACACGATATCAGCAAAAGAGGCCGTCTTCCGCATGGAAACGACCCTTTATAGTGACGTCGTGTCGTGATTGACGGAACTGCGCTGTGCTAGAGCGTTGTAAAAAAGCGATGGTGTGTATGCTACGTCGGTTGTTCAAATTGAAGTTTGAAAAATGACGTTTTTTTAAAGCACATAAAAGCGTCGCATTTTTCCATCGCAGAAAACGATGGTGTGTACGCGGCATTACTCTGAATGGTCTAAGGTATCAAGTGGTGTACCCCAAGGTTTCAGTGCTGGGACCCCCGTCACTTACTTTTTTATATCTTATAAATGATATTGGGTCTGAGATCAAAAGTAAAATTTCTGTCTTTGCCGATGACGCCAAGCTATGCAGTGAATAACGTCTTTACAGGATGTCGCCAATTTACAAGCCGACCTCAATGCTCTGTCTAATTGAGCGACTATGTGGCAGATGAGGTTTAATGTTGATAAATGTAAAGTTATGCACTTGAGGGCTAAGAATATGCATGCATCATACATACTAGGGGGAGTACAACTGGGGGGGATCTGTAGTGGAGATGGATCTGGGGGTTTTGGTAGATCATAAGCTCAAAATAACATCAATGCCAAGCTGCGGTTTCCAAGCTGTATTAAGAGAGGTATGGACTCAAGAGAGATATAATTTTGCCCCTGTTCAAATCATTATTAAGACCTCATCTGGAATATGCAGTTCAGTTTGGGCCCCAGTTCTCAAAAAGGATATCGGGGAACTGGTAAAGGGGGAAGGGGCAACCAACTGATAAGAGGCATGGAGGAGCTCAGCTATGAGGAAAGATTAGAGGAACTGAATTTATTCACTCTTGAGAAGAGGAGATTAATGGGGAATATGATCGATATGTACAAATATATAATCAGTCCATATAGTGAACTTGGTGTTATTTACTTTACGGTCAACCCTGAGGCCAAGGGGGCACTCTTTACGTCTAGAGGAAAAGAGATTTCACCTCCAAATACGGAAAGGTTTCTTCACAGTAAGAGCTGTGAAAATGTGGAACAGACTCCCTCCAGAGGTGGTTTCTGGCCAGCTCAGTAGATTGCTTTAAGAAAGGCCTGGATTCTTTCCTAAATGTACATAATATATCTGGGTACTCACATTTATAGGTAAAGTTATCCGATTGCCTCTCGGGGGATCAGGAAGGAATTTTTTCCCCTGCTGTAGCAAATTGGATCATGCTCTGCTGTTTTTTTTTTGCCTTCCTCTGGATCAACTGTGGGTATAGAATTGGGTATATGTGATTATACGATACTATTATTATTTTATTTCTTATGGTTGAACTTGATGGATTTGTGTCTTTTTTCAACCTGACTAACTACTACTACTACTAACTACTACTACTACTACTACTATTACATGCTATCCTTGGGTTACCACCACAATCAACATAAGGGGACATGTTAGGCCCCATACACACGATAGAATCCATGCGCTTGATATTTATCCGCGGATCGGTTTCAGCGGATCGGCGGATTTATCTGTTGATCCGCTGTCACGTACCCACTAGCGTATAAAATCCCCGCGAACCAGAACGTATGCAGCGTAAACCACGTAAGACGTCACTATAAAGGGGAAGACCAAAGTCAACGGCGCCGCCCTCTGTTCCGCTTTTGCTAGTTCCGTGTGACCGCGTGCTAGTGAAGGTTTGGTTAGAGCCGATTCGTGCTTTTTCAGTCTCCGTGGTTTGACAGGTGGTATTCTTGGGTTCAGTGCGTGTGCTTGCGGGTTTGCAGTTGGCATTCGGGCACAGCTTTCAGCACGATTCCGCGTACTGTGCGCGCTCGTATCTGTGTGTCGTGCGGGCTTAGCAGGTTGTGCTGGATTTGGGGGTGCTTTCTGTTGGAGTGTGTTCTTGACTGACCCAGCCTGTCGGTTTGAATCCATGATGGAGCAGCATCGTCGATTCTCGCGAATTGGTGGTGTTTATGGTTTGCTTATGGACAGGCTCAGCGAATCAGTTGTTTGGGCAGGAACACTGGGAGGAGGCGTTTCTGGACCAAGAATTGGTTGCGCCAGCGTGACCCATTTTTTCACATATGCCTCTGCTTAGGGAACTCAGGAGAATAATCCTGATGATTTCAGGAATTTTCTCCGCATGACGACCCCGTATTCAACCGTCTGCTGGAACTTCTGTCCCCCTATATCACGAGGCAGGGACACTGTGATGCGGGAATCCATCACGCCGAGCAGAGGCTTATTGCCACGTTGCGGTACCTGGTGACTGGAGGAGCCTGCAGGACCTCAAGTTCTCCACAGGCATCTCTCCGCAGGCGCTTGGGGTCATCATACCGGAGACGTGTACTGCCATCATACATGTTCTGCAGGAGGAGTATATTAAGGTAAGTTCCCTAATTTTAACATCACAATGTTTTTTTTTTAAATGTGTGAGAAAGTCTAATTTTTTTTTCTTCCATAATAACCATGAGATTTGAATCTGCTGTGTGTGGGATGTTCCCTTTCTCCCATGCATGTTGTTAACCTTAAAAAATTTTTATTTGGGGCCTACCTGCATATTTTGTCCTTACCCACCATAAACCTGTCCAGCATGCTTTGCTAGGCCCAAACACACCTAGCCAATTTTTGAATTTGTGGCTAATCAATTGTAGCTCTGCCCCCCCCCCTCCTCCCCCCTGAAATTAGTTTATTGCTCTATCATCAGAGGGATGTGGAGTCTGATAATTAAGTGGGCCTATATTGTTTTAACTAAATACTCACTTCACAATGATGTTATGAAATTTGAATCCTGTTGTTGAAAGTTGCACAATGTGATGGTTTTTGTATTGTGATTGCAATGTTTATCTGATAAATTACTGAAAATTTTTTTTTGGTTTGTCCCCACAGCTACCCTCCACACCACAGGAATGGCAGTCTGTGGCTTCCCAATTTGCCCAGCGTTGTGATTTTCCGAACTGCGGTGGAGCAATAGATGGAAGCACGTCCGCATTGTGCCCCCACCCCACTCGGGGTCCGACTATTTTAACTACAAGGGTTTTCATAGTATCGTGTTGATGGCGGTGGTGTCGGCACAGTATGAGTTTCTCTATGTGGACGTGGGGAAGAACGGCCGGCTGTCAGATGGGGGAGTGTTCTCACGGACTGAATTCTACGATCGTCTACAAACTGGTGGTCTGGCACTGCCACCAGATGAAGATAATGTGGAAGGACTTCCGTTTGTGTTCCTAGCGGACGAAGCTTTCGGGCTTGGACCTAACCTAATGCGGCCTTTTCCCCAGAGGACCCTCACCTACGAGAGGAGGGTGTTCAATTATCGGTTGTCCAGAGCTCGGAGGGTAGTCGAGAATGCCTTTGGGATTCTCTCCAACCGGTTCCCGCCTGTTCCTGACAGCTATACATCTGGCGGAATATAAATTGAACACCATTGTATTTGCCTGCTGCATTTTGCACAACTTTTTACGCAGGCATTCCCAGACGTACCTACCCGACAGCGTTTCTGAGGCAAGACTACTCTCAGATCCTCTCCCTGGGCTGGTCACTGGTCGCGCTGGCATTGGCACCCAATCTGCTCGTGAGGTACGCAACAAATATGTTGAGTACTTCATGGGTCGGGGGGGCCATTGCTATGCCAGATGATATTACTTTCTAATTCGGCCCCCAAAGAAAGGAATATTCACAGAAATAATAAATAATTAGACCATTGGACTTTATACAGTTGTTTGTCATTACTGCTTTTCTCTCGTTTTATCTGTCTTCCTGGTTCTCACAAAAATAGTGCACTTCTAGTGCCAAATGTAGGGTTCAGGTTTTAGTAAATAAACACAATTGTACATTATTCACTCATCTACAAACTGGGTATCCAGCATATAAAAGAAGAAAGCCACTCATTGTTTGTTTTTTGGACAAGCTTTTTTTATTTTCAGCTTTTTCATTTTCCTTGCTGACTCAATCAAATGTTTCTTAACAAACATGTCAACTTTGATTTTTTGCATTGATTTTTTTTCTTTTTATATTTTTGAGTTCTCGAATTCTTGGAGTTTTAACAATCATTATTCTCCTATATTTTGGAGTTCACCAATGTATTTAAAATTGACATTTTTCCCACAACTAGAATATTTCACAATAGTAAACAGAACACAATTTTTGTGTGTGAATTTTTTTAGAAACAAATTTTTTATTTTTTTTTTTCTGGGAAAATAATTAAAATCTTCCACAAACATTTGTGTTTAAATTTTTACTGTAATTCAAAAAATTTAAAAATTTTTTAGTTTTTCTTTGATTTTAATATTATTTTTTTTTTTTTTTTTTTTTTTACTTTTTTGGCTTTTTGATTGAAGCCTTTATTTTTTTAAAAACATATAAAATGTGTAAAACATGTAAAAGACAAAAATGTTTCACTTGTACATCCCAGTCATGGTGTGAGTTCACACCTGAACACGCCAAAATTTGAAGATGCACACACCAATGGACAAATGTCAGTTCTACAACATCTAAACAACAACAAAGGGCGAAATGTGCTATCTGCCATCATGAGTGATCAATGTCTGTGTTATGTGGGAGCAAACCCTTCCTCCAAAACTACTTGAGAATGGAGGAGGGGGTTGTACCCACAAAGCACAGATAATCAAGATCCTGTGATGGCAGATAGCACATGTTGCCACACTGTGTGTGCATCTTCAAATTTTGGCGTATTGCTGACTAACAAAATAAAACAGGTTGGGGGATGGGCGGGTGGGGGGGGGGTGGTCAGTCTTTGACCCGGCCCATCATGTCAATGATGTTTTTATATTTCAGTTCTATGGCACTCATTTGTTGGCGCATAGTTTCCAGCTCGGTGCAGCACTCTAAAAAGTATGATTTAACATTTTGTTCCATGAGATGCAATCTTTGGCGCATGTTGTCCATCTCACTGCTGCACTCCATCACTTGCTGTATTATGATTCCAGCACTGGCGGCAGAAAAATGATGACCAACATCTTCATCCCCTACAAAATGAAGCCAAACAAATACAATGTCAGAAAAAGCCTGTCTAGATCTATATAGGGTTGCCACCTCATCCCTTTAAACCACAACACATATTAATTTTACAGGTTCTGTGGCTGATTAAGGTGGTAATTAAACTCATCTGGTGCCATATCAGCATTACACTAGCCACAGAACATGTGTAATCCATATGTGTTTGTGAATAAAGGGATGAGGTGGCAAGCCTATCTACATCTGTTTTTCCATATCAAGCTGGTGTGACACTGACCTGATGGTGTGCTCCTTCCAACCTCAACATCTTCGACATCTTGAATCACTCCTCCTTCTTGCACCACTTCCCCATCATCCTCCACGACTCCTCCTTCCATCAATCCACCATCTTCTAAATTGTTAAAATCATCCTCATCAAATTCCCCTTCCTCATCCACAAGTACCAGATCCAAGATGACTCCATCCTCCTCTCTTCCTTGCACATCCTCCTCCTCCTCCTCCACATCTTCCTCTCTTCCTTGCACATCCTCCTCCTCCTCCTCCACATCTTCCTCTCTTCCTTGCATATCCTCCTCCTCCTCCACATCCTCCTCTCTTCCTTGCATATCCTCCTCCTCCTCCACATCCTCCTCTCTTCCTTCCACATCCTCCTCCTCCTCCACATGGCGAGATGTTTGATGTTGGCCTTGTCTGGCCCTCTCAGCCTCCTCAAACTGCAGGCGTCTTCTTTCCCCTTAAATAAACAATGACAAAAAGGTATACTCATCAACACACAGATATTGTAGAGCAGAAATCGCATACATTGCTTTATTAAGGAAGAGGCTTTTTTTTGGGCTAAATTGGGTCTTCTCCCCCCCACTCCTACATTTTGGATGACTTCTATGGCAAGCTCTGATTCGGGCCCTTTTTGGCAAAGTGACACACATGGATGTCCCCCCCCTTAAATTTTAACACGGACACCATACAAATTACAATCATAATATTTAGGTGGAGACACAGGTGCTCTGGATTTCAGATATGAAAACACCAGCTTAGTAGCACTGTTGGCATTACACAGTCTTGGATTTGCATTTTCAACAACTCTATTTGTACACAATGTTTACAAACCATGTTTTTGACCAGAGAGGCATGTCCAGGTGTTTTGTTCCTGGGCTAACATCGTATTTGGGAGAAATAAGCTGATGTCAAAGATGTTTACTATTAACAGTCGTTGCCCAAGAAAAATGTTGGAGAACAACACCTTCTATTTCAACATGAGCTCAGAAGTACAACCAGGCCAAGGAGACAGATGTAGAAATGTACCTGACCAAGCTAAAATTCAAAAAAGGTTCCCCCCCCCCCAACTAATATAATTAACTTACTTTTCTTTAAGATTTTTTTGATCCTCTTGTACTGATGTGGCTCCCTCAGTTTCAAATCAGACCACCGCTTCCGTAGCTGCTCCTTGGACCGGGTGATCCCAAACATTCTCTTCATTTTTCTTGCCACCTTCTCCATTATTTTGCCCTTTCTGCGGTTGGGGGTCTTGTATGGCCCATATTTGCCATCATAGTCCTTCCTCCGCATTATATGCACCAGCTCTATCATTTCCTCAAAAGCCATATTAGTGGCCTTATACCGTTTGGGACGGGATCGGGACGTTCCTGCCTCTCTCCCCTCACTTCTGGCCTGAGAGCTCCGTGCATGGTCGCCTGTCATCGCCATCTTTCATCCCCACAGAGATTAGGGGCGTGGAAACCAGGAAATGTCCCGTCATGGGCGTGTACGAGGGCGGCGGTTCATGCATACGCGGAGTGTAGAGAATGAATAAAACGTAATTACGTAGGTTACGCGGAGATTCTTCGCTCGTTTCACAGAAGTTACCCACTTAACGCCAGATATTTGGAGTTAACATTGATTAGGGGGCATGGCAAAGGCGGTGTGTCACGCACACGCGGAGTGTCTAGAAAGGAAGCCACGTGGTTACGTACGTTACGCGGAGCTGATTATCACATTTGACAGAAGTTACCCACTTAACGCCAGATATTTGGAGTTAACATTGATTAGGGGGCATGGCAAAGGCGGTGTATCATGCACACGCGGAGTGTATAAAAGGGAAGCCACGTGGTTACGTACGTTACGCGGAGATTAATTGAAGGTGCTTCACGAGGAGCTAGAGATAGTAAGGTAAGAAAATTGGAACATGGGATCAGCAGAGGCCTAAAAAATATAGAGCCATGGGATTGGGGTTTGGTCTGTTGTTTGCACCCTTTTAACGCTACTTATGTTTCTTGTGTCCCCAAAACGTTAATTCCTTCTCACAATGCTTTCACACATCACTTTAATGTAGATGTGAAGAATGCTCTACGTATTTGTAGTTTTTGACAGGTGTATTGTGATCATGCAAGTATTGTTCTGTGTTGGTTGGCCAGAGGTTATTATGAAGTGTATTTCTATGTCAGGAATGATGAGGGGCATGCTAGGTACACATGAAATAGTGCCTTGAGGAATGGTCAAAATATAAAAAATGGAGGATGGTTAGAGATGACACGTATTTAGGCAACTTTTTGGTAAAATGGGCTGCATATGAAATAATTTTTGGTCACAACAATGGGGCAGAGCTGGGCAGCATTTTAGCTGCAGGAGACACTGTGTTTGCATAGTAGTTTTGAAATCTGGTGCCACATATTCTTACAATGTGAATGCTGTGCATTTTTTTATGCTTCTTAATTTTTATTTTTACAGTGTGTTAATTGTGTTTTTTGTGAAAAAACATTCACCAAGGAAATGGACCAGATTGTGGGCCAAGAGGCGATCAGTATGCTTATAGCGAAGTATCGGGAGACGCCCCTACTTTGGGATAGTAGACACCCCCTCTATAAAAGTCGGGCGCGCAGAAGGACAGCACTTGCTGACATTGCAACATATATGCAGACATTGGTTCCCGACTGCACAGGCAACATGGTCAAGAACAAATTGAACAACCTGAGGGCCGCATTCCGCACAAAAAGAAGACAACTACGAGCGCAACGATCAGGAGCAGCAGCAAGACAGTCCACGGAGCCAAGTCTGTGGTACTACCAGGAGCTGGAGTTTTTGGGGGATCAAATGGATGGCCGGCGATCAATGTCAAGCCTTCCACCCAGACAGCAGGGCAGCAGACCTTCCACGGATCACCCTAGACAGGAGGAGAACAGTGAGGGGCTGGCTGGCATGCGTCCAGAACTTCGATTGAGCACTTCTTCAGATGAGGTAGAGTATTTTACACCAAATTTTTGGGCTGCTAATTATGGTTTAATTCTTGAGTTGATATTGTAAGCACAAACTAAAAAATGGCTGAGAAAATTCGGGGTCTGAAAAATAGGGGTCCTGGATGACAAGTACAGGGATCAGAAGGAGAGTAGATTAAACATTAAAGTAAGCTAAAACAAACCAGTCTAGAGCCTTGAAAATGTGTGTGATTTGCTGGTGTCAAATTGTAAAAAATGTCCCTTTTTTGCCACAGGAAGAAGAGACCAGCCTGGATTTGACGGCTACTGAGGCCGAGATGCATGCCAGCCAGGAGGAAGGGGTCATTGCCAGCCAGGAGGAGGAGGCCGGGCCAAGCACTAGGCAGGAGGGCCCCAGGCCCAGGGCTAGCACAAGCCCACATGTCCCTCCCCCCCAGGTCAGGCAAGCAGGCCTAATGAGGCGCAGGAGGGAAGTGGAGGATAGGAGCCTTGAGATGATAAGGGAGGCAAGCGCCATAATGAGGGCCCCCCTCACCCGCACTGAGGCCTACAGTGCCTATGTTGCACACGAACTAGCAACAGGGGGGGAGGAAGATCAGAGGCGTGCCAGGAACCTATTTAATCAGGTCATTCTATGGATGCAGAGGGGCTGGCTGACGGATGACACCGAGATCAGTGACCCGGCCCATCCTGCCCAACATCTCTTACCTCCTCCTGCTGCCACATCCTCCCCATCTGCAAGAGGCCATTTCCGGATCCGTGGAAGATCTGCTGCAAGGAGGGTTAGAAGGAATAGGAGACGATGATTCCCGGCCTTCCATTTGATCCCCCAAAAACTTTTTGCTTTTTGGACTACCACAGCCTGGGCTCCATTGGCTCGCTTGCTGCTGCTCCTGGTTTTTGTTTTTTGTAGTTGTTCTCTTTAGTTGTCGGTATGCGGTCCTCAAGGTTTGCCATTTTGTCCTTGACTATGTTGCCTGTGCAGTCTGGAACACAAGTCTGCATGTATGTTGCTATCTCAGCAAGTGCTGCCCTTCTAGTTATTTTTTTGTTGAATTATGTTTGAAATAAATGGTGAGTTTATTTTCAGAAATACCTTGTCTATTGTTTTTTTACACTGTGTTGATTAGGCATGAAACATTTTTGGTAATATGTGTCATTTAGAAAGGACACCAACTCCTTGTGGGGGGGGGGACATTTGGTGTACCAACTTGGTGAAACAAAAAAGGAAAAACACACGCATAACAAAAATGGTGACATAACCTCACCCAAAAAAATACACAACAAAATGGGCATGAAAAAACAATGGTGCCAGAAATTGCAACCAAAAAAAAAATAAAAAAATAAAAATGTGCATGAAAAAACAATGGTGCCAGAAATTGCAACCAAAAACAAAATAAAAAAAAAAATGTGCTTGAAAAAACAATGGTGCCAGAAATTGCAACCAAAAAAAAAAAAATGTGCATGAAAAAACAATGGTGCCAGAAATTGCACAAAAAAAAAATAAAAAAAAAAATGTGCTTGAAAAAACAATGGTGCCAGAAATTGCAACCAAAAAAAACATAAAAAAAAAAATGTGCATGAAAAAACAATGGTGCCAGAAATTGCACAAAAAATATTAAGAAAATAAAACACCAAACAAAAAAAAATTCCATTTAAAAATTAAACACAAAACATAGACATGTGGAGGACTACAATAAAGTTACAACATCTGGATAGATAGCATTAGCAAGAAAACGGGTTTATTCTAGCAAGAGAACGCAGAGAAAAAAAGAGGCAAGAAACAACACAATAGAGCTTTAACAGGACGAATGTGCCATATCAGAAACAAACGAGAGTTTTACCTGAACGAGTGCTCCCATCCCCTTATTTCGTCTGAGCATGCGCGGGATTTTTATACGCGGATAATGTGTACTAACCAACGGATATATCCGTCGGATAGCTTCACAGCGGATATATTTGTTAAGCATGTCAGCAAATATTTTATCTGCTGAAAAGCGATTCGACGGAAAAATATCCGCGGATAATTATCCGCTGGAGTGTACACACCATAGAATATATCCGCTGAAACCCGTTTGCACGGATTTATCTGCGGATAGATTCTATCGTGTGTATGGGGCCTAAGCTCTACCGAGCAGGGCCCTCTGATTCCTCCTGTATTGAATTGTATTGTAAAGCCTCATACACACAAATGGACTTCCATCGGACAAATCCGTGGAATTTTGTCCGAAGGGCGTTGGCCGTAAACTTGTTCTACATACAGACAGCAGAACGTTTTCAGCCAACATACACAAAACGATGTTGTATTTCAGCCCTTTAGCGCCACCCTTTAGGCAACCTCTGCTAATGTTGTCTGATGGTTAGCATTGGTTCGGACCATGCGTGTTTGTACTTTGGATTTTAGTCCGAAGGACTTGTGTACACAAGATCGGATAATCCGACGAAACACATTTGTTGTCGGAAAGTTTGAGAGCATGGCTATCCAACATTTGTTGTCGGAAATTCTGACAATTGTTTGATGGACCATACAGATGGTCTGATTATCCGACAAAACCCTTCCATCACACAATTGTTGTTGGAATAACCGATCATGTATATGGACGGGCCTTAACTGTGCGCTCTGCCCTCATGTCGTAAAGCGATGCGCAAACTGTTGGCGCTATATAAATCATGTATTATAATAATAATAATTTAAGGTGCACCAGGCTCTCCTCTGGCGCTCCAATATGAGGTGCCAGAATAAGTTAGATGTTTATATGTAATAAATGTCCCAGGGTGGTGTATGCTGTCAAAAAATATATTGTAGGTGATTGACATGGATACCATGGTTACAAACATTGGGTTGTTTATTTATTTATTTAATTTTGATTTATTCAGTGGAAAACGAGACTCTGGCCACTCTGCTTGGCTCCATTGCACCATGACATCTCAAGACATGCTCAGGCCGCCCAATCACACTGTAGCAGGCACTCAAGTGGTCTCAGCCTAGCGTCACAGCCATATTTTTTACTGGCAACCTTTTACTTTTACTGGCATTTACTGGCAGGAGAACATTGCCTGTTTTTTACTGGCTGCCAGTAAAAATACTGATTAGTTGCAATGGATACAAGTTTTTCTCTTTTCATTGAATAGGTGCGTAAGGCCAGAACCACACTTGTTTTGTTTTTGATAGATTGATTTTCCATTCATTCATTACCGTGTGTATGAACACACTTTTAATGCACTTGCAAAGTGCCAGAAGAAAAATGTTACTCACCTCCCCTCAAGCATTGCAACGTCCACAAGCTTGCTCACTGCCATCAACATCTTTGCCCAGTCTTCTCCAGGGTTTGGGATCTTCGACCATTTTGACTGCATCAGGGTGACTAAACTCCCACACGTGGACTTGCACATCAATACACATGAATATGCTTTTGCAAATATCATGGGCATTTGCAATTGTCAGTGTGCATTTGTGTGCATTGACGCCACTTTTCTGCACATTGACATGCATTTTGATGCATTTCCATTTATTGTAATGGAAAACGGATGTGCATTTTAACAATCAATGTAGGTGCAGAAAGCACAAGTGTGGTTCCAACCTAAACATACAAAACATAATGGCCCGGATTCACATACAGCGGCGCATATTTATGCCGCCGTAGCGTATCTCCTTTACGCTACGCCGACGCAGCGCAGAGAGGCAAGCACTGGATTCACAAAGCCAGTGCTGCCAAAACTGCGCTGGGTTTCCTAGGCGTAAGCCGGCGTATGTGGAAGTGGGCGTGAGCCATGCAAATGAGGCATGACCCCATGCAAATGATGGGCAGAGCTCCAGACAGATACGAATCGCCAACTGCGCATGCGCCATCCCGTGGAGGCATCCCAGTGCGCATGCTCACAATCACGTCGGAACTACTCCCTAAGATACGCCGGATCACTGCCTACGGCGTGAACGTAACCTACGCCTAGTCATATTTACGTCCTACGTAAACTACGTAAAATACGTTGGCTTGTGTTCCCTTTGCATGGATGCTGCTGAGTTACACCTCCTTTATGGGGCATAACTTTGCGCCGGACGTATGACTTTACGTGCACTGCGTCGGACAGACGGACGTTCGTGAATTGGCGTATCTCCCATTTGCATATGTGAATAGAAAATCCATGGGAGCGCCAAATACGACCAGTGTAAATATGCGCCCACTCTACGCTGGCGTAGGCAAGTTTTGTCGGTCGGATATTGCCTATTTTCAGGCGTATCTTAGTTTCTGAGTCAGGCGCACAGATACGACGGCGCATATTTGCACTCACGCGGCATATCTCGAGATACGTTGGCGCAAGTGCTTTGTGAATCTGGGCCTTAATGTACTAAACAGAATCCAGTCCTCCATATTATTTCTTGACTGGGCCTTGAGGGAACAAGATCAGTGAATCCAGCTTCGAGTTTAAGGATGAAAATAGAATGAATGGAAGGAAGGGTGGGAAAGTCACAGAGAAAATAAGAATCTATTTTAGGAAAGGTCAAGCACAATTATGTATGTTGCTATAAAGACTATAGTTAAGGACATTGCATTATGTCACCCAATACAAGAGGCCAAACAACTACACTAGCCTTGTGTGATAACTGAAGCTTGTACTCTATTCAGTTCTACAAACTGGTCATTATGCTGAGTTTAACATATGGATAGGGTGACCTTAAAGGAAATATTAAGCTTACATTTTTTTTTTATTTAGCATACAGAAGGAAAGAATTAGAACCTATATCAGGTTTTTATTGTCGTCTGTGCATCCCCATTGGAGACATTCACCCTCTCTATTTGTGACCACGACTGAAAGTGATCATAAATCTGACATTTCAAATAGAATTGAAAAAAAATTGGGAATATTTGTTACCTTGACAATTACTGTATTTAAGAAAGAATTCCTCGGTTTGGAGAGATCTTCTCTCGCTGCCTGTTATATCTACAATACGGGAAGTGAAGGGAAATCACCCCAATGAACAACAAAAGCTGAAGGGAGTTGAAATCATTGTCTATCCAAAACCGAAAATAAAAAATTATTGCCATTCGATATACATTACAGAATAAACCCACCCACACCCTATTTGGTACAGTATGTGCCAAATAGGGTTTGGTGGGTTAAACCACACACCAGGTTGTTGCTTGCCCCATTGGTTCAACTGGAAAAATAAATGAGCTGTTTGAGATTTTAATCTCCTTGATTTGGAATACTGGTTAAAGGACGGACCCTGACATTGAAGTGACAGAAGTTCTTCAACATTTTCTCTCAGCAAGGGCAATTATATCCCAAAACTGGAAATCTACCACTATCCAATTATTGGAAGAATAGACAGAAACCTGGAAGATCTGTTATCTCAGGAAAATGATAGATCAGAGCAATTTATGAGTTGGTCAACTTTTCACCTCTCATCTTCATTCAAGATCTGGATCTCTGAGCAGCATCCCATAGATGAGACCAAGCCATGATGGAGAAATCCTTCCCATACATCCTCTTTTATTTTTATTTTTTTCTTCTCATCCCCTACTACTGCTATTATCATATCTGTCTTAGCTCTTTGAGCTATCTGTTTCATTAGTCCTATACCTCACCATAGTTGTGGATCACTCAGAATACCCATTTTAAGTGTCATCCTATTTAGAATAGGGATGATCCGAACACCCCCCGGTTCGGTTCGCAACAGAACATGCGAACATGCAAAACATTTGTTTGAACACTAGAACACCGTTAAAGTCTATGGGACATGAACATGAAAAATCAAAAGTGCTAATTTTAAAGGCTAATATGCAAGTTATTGTCATAAAAAGTGATTGGGGACCTGGGTCCTGCTCCAGGGGACATGTAACAATGCAAAAAAAAGTTTTAAAACTGCAGTTTTTCCGGGAGCAGTAATTTTAATAATGCTTAAAGTGAAATATTCCTTTAAATTTCGTACCTGGGAGGGGGGGGGGTGTCTATAGTATGCCTGTAAAGTAGTGCATGTTTCCGTGCTTAGAAAAATCCCTGCACAAAATTAAATTTCTAAAGGAAAAAAAGTAATTTAAAACTGATTGCGGCAATAATGAATTGTCAGGTCCCGGGAAAACAGATAAAAGTCATTGAAAAAAAACAGCACGGGTTTCCCCTTAGTCCATTACCAGGCCCATTTGGTCTGATATGGATATTAGGAGAAACCCCAAACCCATTTTTTTTTTAAAAATGTGTTTTATTGTTAAAAAAAAAAGTGTGGGGGTCCCCCCCCCCCCGAATTCCATATCAGGCCCTTCAGGTCTGGTATGGATATTAAGTGGAACCCTGTGCCATTTAAAGAAAATGCTGTAAGGTTCTCCCCAAAAACCCATACCAGACCCTTATCCGAGCACACATGCTGGCAGGCTGCAGGAAAAAAGGGGGGACGAGAGAGCGCCCCCCCTCCTGAATCGTACCAGGCCACATGCCCTCAACATGGGGAGGATGTCCTCATGTTAATGGGGACAAGGGCCTCATCCCCACAACCCTTGCTTGGTGGTTGTGGGGGTCTGCGGGCAGGGGGCTTATCGGAATCTGGAAGCCACCCCGATCCCCCAGATCCCGGCCCTCCTCTATGTGAATTGGTAACGCGGTACATTGTAACCCTAACCATTTCACAAAAAAACAACACAGGAGACAGTTTGGGACAAGTCCTTTATTAAAAGAAAAAAAGGTTCCAACGATGTAATCCTGTGTCAAGCGATACGGAAGAAAAAAAACCCTGCCGCTACGAATGATACCACCTTATAGGAGGCGCCCGGGCGAATGACGCTCTGCCGGGTTAACAGCTCTTTTATAGATGAGGGCAGGGTACGTGTGACCCTGCTCCCTCTGACGCATCATGGGAAACCTACATTGCGCAAGAGGGGGCGGGGTCATCCGTACACGTCATTGGGTAACCCCGGGCTTTCTCCTTGCTTCGTAGAGGGGGCAGGGTCACCCGCGCATGTGATGTGTGGCCCCGCCCTCATCTATAAAAGAGCTGTCAACCCGGCAGAGCGCCATTTCGCCCGGGGCGCCTCCTATGAGGCAGTATCTTTCCTAGCAGCGTTTTTTTTTTTTTTTTCGTATCACTTGAGAATGGATTACATCATTGGAACCTTTTTTTTTATTTTATTTTTTTATTTTTAATAAGGGACTTGTCCCAAACTGTCTCCTGTGGTTTTTAACATTTTGACACTTTTTTGGGGAAATGGTAGGGGTACAATGTACCGCGTTACCAATTCACATAGGGGGGCCGGGATCTGGGGGTTCCTTTTGTTAAAGGGGGCTTCCAGATTCCGATAAGCCCCCCATCCGCAGACCCCCACAACCACCGAGCAAGGGTGAGGGCATGTTGAGGGCATGTGGCCTGGTACGGTTCAGGAGGGGGGGCGCTCTCTCATCCCCTCTCTTTTCCTGCGGCCTGCCAGATTGCGTGCTCGGATAAATGTTTGGTATGGATGTTTGGGGGGAATCCCACGCCATTTTTTTTTTATTTGGTGCGGGGTTCCCCTTAAAATCTATATTAGACCAGAAGGGTATGGTATGGATTCAGTCTAATGGACTTGTGTACACATGATCGGAAAATATGACAACAGACCGTTGTCGGTGGAAAATTTTAAAGCCTGCCAACCAACATTTGTCTGTGGAAAGTCCAACAACAATTGTCCGATGAAGCATACAAATGGTTGGATTTTAGGCCAACAGTCTGTCAACACACAATTCCCGTCGGAAAATCCAATCATGTGTACGAGGCTTTCGTTTTTCCTGTTCTTAGCTGACAGGAGTGGCACCCGGTGTGATCTTCTGCTGCTCTAGCCCATCTGCTTCAAAGTTGGATGTGTTGTGCATTCAGAGATGGTTTTCAGCATACCTTGGGCCAGATTCAGATAGATCAGCGGATCTTTAGATCCGCGTAATCTATCTGATTTAAGATCCGCCGCTGCAAGTTTTAGAGGCAAGTGGGTAATTCACAAAACACTTACCTCCAAACTTGCGGCGGATCGTAATTCCTCCGGCGGAATTCAAATTCCGTGGCTAGGGGGAGTGTGCTATTCAAATAAGGCGCGTCCCCGCGCCGATCGAATAGCGCATGCGCCGTCCGGAAATTTTCCCAGCGTAAATCAGCGAGAACGCCCCCAGCGGCCATTTTTAAATTGCAGTTAAGATCCGACGGTGTAACACAGTTACACCTGTCGGATCTTAGGCATATCTATGCGTAACTGATTCTATGAATCAGTCGAATAGATACGACCGGCCTAACTCAGAGATACGACGGTGTATCAGGAGAATCTGGCCCCTTGTTTGTAACAAGTGGTTATTTGAGTTACTGTTGCCTTTCTATCATCTCAAACCAGTCTGCCTATTCTCCTCTGACATCAACAAGGCATTTCCCTCCACACTGCCGCTCACTGGATATTTTCTCTTTTTCAGACCATGCTCTGAAAACCCTAGAGATGGTTGTGCGTGAAAATCCGAGTAGATGGCAGTTTTCAAAGACTCAGACCAGCCCTTCTGGCACCAACATCCATGCCACGTTCAAATTCACTTAAATCCCCTTTCTTCCCCATTCTGATGCTCAGCTCGAACTTCAGCAAGTCGTCTTCACCACATCCAAATGCCTAAATGCATTGAGTTGCTGCCATGTGATTGGCTTATTAGAAATTTGTGTTATTTTACCAAGCAATTGAACAGGTGTACCTAATAATGTGGTCGGTGAGTGCAAACGCCTATACTGTTTAAAATCTTCTAAAACATTGGGGGTTATTTACGAAAGGCAAATCCACTTTGCACTACAAGTGCAAACTACAAGTGAAAAGTGCACTTGAAAGTGCAGTCTCTGTAGATCCGAGGGGGACATGCAAAAACAGCATTTTAGCTTTCACATGATTGGATGATAAAATCAGCAGAGCTTCCCCTCATTTCAGATCTACCCCTCAGATTTACAGTGACTGCGCTTCCAAGTGCACTTTGCACTTGTATAGCCAGATTCACGTATCGCGGCGTATCTTTATGCCGGCGTAGCGCATCCCATTTGTACTACGCCGACGTAACATAGTGAGGCAAGTACTGTATTCACAAAGCACTTGCTCCCTAAGTTACGTTGGCGTAGCGCAAATGGCCCGGCGTAACCCCGCCTAATTCAAAGTAGGCATGTAGTGGGCGGGCTTCATTTAAATTAACCGTGACCCCATGTAAATGAGGGCCATTGGTACTGCGCATGCGCGCGCATGCTCAGAATCACCTCCCTACGTAACGACGTCGGCTCAATGCTTTCGACGTGAACGTAACCTACGCCTAGCACGTACGCTTACGCAAACAACGTAAAATACGACGGCTGTTCCGTCGTCCATACCTTGCATGGGCTGCGCCATCTTTTTGGTGGTTTATCTTTATGCCGCAAAAACGCCTTACGTAAATGGCGTAGCTTACTGTGACGGGCGTACGTACATTCGTGAATAGGCGTATCTTGCTCATTTAATCGACGCGTAAATCCATGTACACGCCCCTAGCGGCCAGCGTAAATATGCACATAAGATACGACGGCGTAGGAAACTTACGCCGGTCGTATCTTAGCCAAATTTAAGCGTATCTGGTTTCCAGAATACGCTTAAATATACGACGGCGCGCATTCGGACTTACGACGGTGTATTTACTGATACGCCATCGTAAGGCTTTTTGAATCCGGCTAGTGGTTTGCACTTGCACTTTGCACTTGTAGTTTGCATACCTCCCACCAACTGCCACGGATTGTGCGGGGCTTTCCCGCATTCCCGCAAGAGAGGATATTTTCCCGCATAACCTTATTGAAGAGGAGGAAGAGAAGGTCCGTGGTCCACTGACCTTTCACCATTTTAGCGCCCTCTCTCACACCTACACAGAATTTCAGTATAGTAGGACACATTGGTTCCGGCAGTAACAGCTGAGAACAATCATATCGTCATATACAGTAAAAGTGTCACCTAAGTCACCTGAGATTGATGTGTTTTCACCTTTACAAACACAGCGTGTCTGTGTAGTGTTTCTGCTTGCTTGTCCTCCCCCAGGACCAGGTGTACAATGAGGACTTGTCTTTCCGTGAAGAGTAGAGGAAACCACCTATCAGAACACATCTGGAAAACGCCATGTCCTACGCTCATTACTGATACAACAATATTTATCATCGCTAATTATTTATTTCTGTCTAGTATTATTATCTTTCTGTAGCTTAGTATAAACATATCCACCCACTTATTCCCCTGGGATGTAACAAAAAAATTCTCATACCAGTCCCGAATTGTTATTTGATTGTATACACCTTCTCTGCTAGTAGGGCAATTATAGGCAGCAGCGTTGCCAACCCACCAGATTGAAATTTATTGGCACGACACACGAAATTTACTGGCGCAGCCACGTTTTTACCGATCTTGGCTATTTTTACTGGCACATTCCCGCAACCACGGACATTTACAGACGGGGGGGGAAAAAGTGCCAGTTTTTACGAACTGTCCGTAAAAATACGGACGGTTGGCAACACTGATTGGCAGGGAAGCAGTCAGTAAAAGGAACAGCATATTTGCAAGGCATACATGAAGACTGTGCCCTGGATTCAGTAATATCTCCCTACTTTGCAAGTACTGATATTCAAGATTGACAGATGGAATCATTTCTGAATTTTAGTTTCACTTCAAATGTCTGCTCTGTTCCTTTATTCATTACAGTGAGGACTACAAAATAAAATATTAAAAGCCTTGCTTTTTTTAAAGTCAGGTCTAAATATTAAATATGTTGTGCTTTCATATGCAGCCAGCAGGTGAGGCTAAGGGCTCCTTTTCACATATTTTCAAGGTTGGCTTTACTTCCTTAAAAAAACTTGTCTGTAGAGATCAGTAGCTCAAGCAGAAATTTACACAGGGAATGATCCAGGGTGGAGATAGCTCTTTCTGAGAGATGGCCTAGGAGTTGCTTCTTTGTAGAACTGAGAACTGCATGCAGTCTCTAGAGCACAGGATTAGGTCAGTACTTACATTGCCACAGGATCATTAGTTGCCTCCCTCTAATAGGCCCCTTTCACACTGGGGCGGGAGGCGCGGTGGCGGTATAACGCCACTAAAAATAGCGCCGCTATACCGTTGGAATTGCCACGGGATTCGGCCGCTAGCGGTGCGGTATTAAAGGGTTTATACCGCCCGCAATGCGCCTCTGCAGAGGTGAATTGCTAGCGGTATTATCACGGTTTCCCTTTTTTTTAAATGGGAAGGAGCGGTGAAAGAGCGGTATACATACCACTCCTCTCACCGCTCCAAAGATGCTGCTTGCAGGAGATTTTTTTCTCTCCTGCCAGCGCATCGCCTCAGTGTGAAAGCCCTCGGGGCTTTCACATTGAGAAGGCTGGGCAGGAGTTTTTCAGGCGGTATTTAGTCGCTATTTTTAGCGCTGTACCGCCTGAAAAACTCCTTAGTGTGAAAGGGGTCTAATATCCACCGGACACTGGCCCGTGAGGGAGACAGACTCATGTTACCACAGGTCCTCTGGTCCAGGGCAGGACTTAGGGTGGTGGGGGCCCCTGGGCTTGAGTGTTGAAGGGGCCCCCTGGAGCCGAGAATTGGGGGGGATCGAAGTTGTTGAGCGGGGGGGGGCGAATTGAAGTTGTTGAGCGGGGGGGAGCGCATTAAAGTTGTTGAGCGGGGGGGGATTTTGCAGTTGTTGAGGGGGGGAGTGCCTCTCACCTGTGCCAACAGCCGGGGCCACAGACTGTCATTAGCCCGGCTGTCGGCTTTCTTCCCTTCAGCAGCCACAGTCCTCCACACACCACTCCGGTTCCTCCTGCTTCCGTGCTGCCTCCTCCTCTTGCAGTGCGGGAAAATTAACCCTTTTGCGGGACTGCGGGAAGAAGCTGTCTGTGCGGGAAAGTCCCACAGAATCCGTGCGTGTTGGGAGGTATGCGCAGGGCCGCCATCAGGAATTTTGGGGCCCCTTGCACAGCTTAAGGCATGGGCCCCCTGAAGCAGAGAACCTAGGGGGGGTGGGGGTGCTGCCGCCTGAAATTGAGAAGCGTGGGGGCTGCCGCAAATTGAGAAGCGGGGGCCTTTACAAAAAAAAGAAGAAATAAAGAAGAAAACAAATATATATAAATATATGTAGCCATCCGGGGCCCTGGGGACCTCTGGGCCTTTTAATAAAAAGAAAAAATAAACCTCTGGGCCCTTTAATAATAAAAAAAAAAAAACATTTATAAAAAATACATAAAAAAAGGGAGGTTGCCAAACCCGGGGGCCCTGGGGACCTCTGGGCCCCTGGGAACCTCTGGGCCTTTTAATAAAAAATAAAAAAATAAACAAAAATAAAAAAATAAACATTTATAAAAAAAAAAAAAAGGGGGGGTTGCCACATGGGGCCCTGGGGACCTCTGAGCCCTTTAATAAAAAAATATATATATATATATATATATATATATATATATATATATATATATATATATATATATATATATATATATAAAAATGTATTTTTTTTTATAAAAAAGGTGGGTTGCCATCCGGGGGCCCTGGAGACCCCTGGGCCCTTTAATAATAAAATATATATATATATATATATATTATATATATATATATACATATATATATATTATATATATAAAAATAAAAAATATATAACAAAAACATTTTTTTACAAAAAATAAATAAAAAAAAGGGGGGTTGCCATCCGGGGCCCTGGAGACCCCTGGGCCCTTTAATAATAATAATAAAAAAAAAATATATATATATATATAATATTATATATATAAAAATAAAAAAAATATAAAAAAAAACATTTTTTTACAAAAAATAAATAAAAAAAAAGGGGGGTTGCCGTCCGGGGCCCTGGGGGCCTCCGGGCCCCTGGGGACCTCCGGACCCCTAAAAAAAAAAAAAAAAAAAAAAAATTTTTTTTTTTTTTTTTTTTTTAAAGGGGGCCCCCTATTGGGTGGGGCCCCTGGGCTTGAGCCCAGTCAAGGCCAATGGTAAGTCCGGCCCTGCTCTGGTCACTCTTCTCTCCAGCCTTCAGCAGTTATCCTCCATTGAGCTTCCCCAGACCACAACAGAGAAATCCCAGACTTTAGAAAATAGACCTCCCAGCTTTAACGATATCTGGGACTTTGTTGACCTTTAAGCGCTGTCACCAGCAGACTGTCCGGAGGGGGATAGTGCACCCCCACGGAGCAAGGTGTTTGCACAGGGGGGGGGCTTTGTTGCACAGGGGCGGCTATTCATATACAAGCCGCGTCTCAACAGGTTATCCAGCCGACAGATCCTCCTGATTGCTCCCTGATGCATTGCTGGGCACTAATGAGTCTGCACGTATGGGCAATGATAGGCTGCAAAGGTTTACCCACCTTCATGACCAGACCATGTTTTGCAAAAGGGCACTGCGTTACTTTAACTGACAATTTCATTGTCGTGCGACGCTGCACCCAAATACATTTTTGTCCTCTTTTTTCCACAAATGGAGCTTTCCTTTGGGGGTATTTGATCATTTATTTTTTCCGCCAAAAAACAAAAAAAGAGTGAAAATTTAAAAAAAATATATGTTTTTTTTACTTTCTGATATAAAATATATCCAATAATTAAAAAAAAAAATCTAATTTCTTCATCAGTTTAGGCCAATATGTATTAAAATGGGCCATATTTAGAAAACATGGGGGGGGGGGATTTACTAAAACTGGAGCACTCTAAGTCCTCGTACACACAACCGTTTTCCTCGATAGAATCCATCAAGAAGCTTGGTGGGAGAGCTTTTTTGCCGAGGAAACCGGTCGTGTGTATGTTTTTCATCAAGGAAACTGTCGAGGAACTCGACGAGAAAAAAAGAGAACAAATTCTCTTTTTCCTCGACGGGAGTCTCAATTTCCTCGTCGGGCTGGTTTTCGACGAAAAAACACGATCAAGTGTATGCTAAGAAACCCGCGCATGCTCAGAATAAAGTATGAGACGGGAGCGCACCTTCGGGAAAAGTAGCGTTTGTAATGGAGATAGCACATTTTTCACGCTGTAACAGACTAAAAAGTGCAAATCGTCCCTCACTAAACTTTTACTTAACACGCGCACCTTCGGAAAAAAGTGACATGAGATTAGCAAAAGCAGCCCCAAGAGTTGTGCCAGTGGAATCAAACTTCCCCTGCCATTGTATGTGTTGTACGTCACCGCGTTTGAGAACAAGGAGATTTTGTCTTGACAGTGTGTACGCAAAGAAAGCTTGTCAAGTTTCTCCACAAGCCTGACAAGGAACTTGCCGAGGAAAACGATGTGTCTTTTCCGACGAGTTCCTCGGTCGTGTGTACGAGGTCTTAGGCTGGGTTCACACTATTGCCGCATACGGCTCACAGCAGGGGTCCGGTGCGTCCCTGTCAGTGCCGATCCTGACCTCCCTGGGGCCCGAAGCAAAATGACATGTCACATTAACGTTGAGAAGCGGCGGGGGGCCGACAGTGACATGTCACATTGAAGATTAAAGTTGAGAAGCGGGGGGAGGGGGTGTTCTGCTGTCGGAAATTACATCTTACATTAAAGTGAGAAGCAGGGGGGTGCTGACTTCTTACCTCTTCTCCCATGCAGCCAGCAAATTGAGAAGCGGGGTGAGGGGCCGAAAATGACTTCTCACCAGGCGGGGCCTCTAGTAATTTGGGGGGCCCTCCGCAGCTTTGCGGGGCCCTACGCGGCTTGCATATTGAGCCTATAGGGCGGATCGGCCCTGGTCCCTGATCACCATTTCAGGTCCGATTTCAGCCCAAGTTTTTGGGCTGAATTCGGACCTGAAATAGACCAAAAGATGCACTGTGCAAATTCGCACCGGAGCCGCAGGGGAGATATGTGAACCGGCTCCAATCAGCTTTTAACGTTAGCTTGTTTAACCAGTTCAGCCCCAGAAAGATTTGCCCCCTTAATGACCGAGCCATTTTTGCAATATAGCACTGCATTGCTTTAACTGACAATTGCGCAGTCATGCAACGCTGTATCCAAACAAAATTGACGTCCTTTTTTTTCCCACAAATAGAGCTTTCTTTTGGTGGTATTTGATAACCTCTGTGGTTTATATTTTTTGTGCTATTTTTTGCAATAATAAATATCCCCTCCCAAAAATCTTCATCAGTTTAGGCCAACATGTATTCTTTTACACAAAACAATAGTTTTTACTTTTTGCTATAATAATTATCCCAAAAAGAATACATTAAAAAAAAACTTAGTTTAGGCTGACACGTATTCTTCTACATATTTTTGGTAAAGAAAAATCGCAATAAGCGTATGTTGATTGATTTGTGCAAAAGTTATAGAGTCTACAAAATAGGGAGCAGATTTATGGCATTTTTATTACGTTTTTTTTTTTTTTACCAGTAATGGCAGCAATCTGCAATTTTTAGCGGGACTGTGGCGGACAGATCGGACACTTTTGACACAATTGTGAAACCATTAATGTAAAAAAGCACTAATTACTGTATAAATGTCCCTGACAGGGAAGCGGTTAACACTAGGGGGTGATGTGTTCCCAGGGAGGGGTTTCTAACTGTGGTGGGACGGGACTGACTGGAGGAGGAGAGACATCGCTGTTCCTAATTACTAGGAACAGCAGATCTTTCTCTACTCCCCTGTCAGAATGGGGATCTGTCTGTTCACATTGCCCCCTATCGTTCTTAAAGTGGCTGACCTACACCTGCGGCGATTCGCCCAGGAGAGCCAACCTGCAGCCGTATAAGGACGGTGGCTGGTCTTTAAAGGAACACTGAAGGTTTGTTTTTTATTAGATCAATTGATTGCTGTAAGCTAGAGCATTTAAATATCACTTATCTTGTTTTTCCTTTTGACCTCCAAAATACAGTAATCCAGGTTTGAAAATGCCATTTCCTGTCTCTCCTCTTCTTGCTTTCCACCAGCATCTGAGCCGTTTTGCATGGTGGAAAGCAGAATGTGCTCACCCCCTCCCTATGACTACAGCCCTGCGTGAAGATGCGCTCTTATCCCTCACAGGCATGGAGGCTAAGCCTAATGGGAACTGTAGTTCCCATTAGGCCGTGATGTAGCAAGAATGAATGCGCACCGCAAACCAGGAAGTCAGTGAGAATAACGATTCAGGAGTGCTGGAGGTGAATAAAACAGCTCGATTTCAACAGGTATCAAACTAGTTATAATGAAAAACATTACTTTTTACTTTATCAGCTACTGTCAGACTTTAATTTAAGAGGGAAATATTTTTGTCTTTACAACCCCTTTAAGCAGTTAAAGCGAAGGTTCACACAAAAATGGAACCTCCGCTGTCCGGAATCTCCCATACCGCGCTGGTGTCACATTTGGCACCTTTCAGGTGGGAGAGGGAGAAGATACCTTTCTAAGACGGATATTTGCACCCACTTCCGGGCATAGATCACCGCATTATCTGCGGGAGTCTATGCCACGTCTGGGACCCCCCACTTATGGGACACACGAGTCCCAGAAGACAGCAGGGGTCAGTGGCATTGCGCGAAGATGGCGGCGACAGCATCCGAGAGCCGAGGCAGAGATCGGTTTCGGGTGCCGACATCACGGGCACGCTGGACAGAAAAGTGTCCTTATTTTAAAAGTATTTGTAGCTGCTCACTTTAAAAATATAACCTGGAAGCTGATTGGTTTCTATGTAGAGCTGCACCAGAGTTTGCACTCTCCAGTTTTAGTACATTTCCCCCATGCTGTCGAAATCAGGGGTCTCAAACTGGTGGACCTCCAGCTGTTGCGAAACTACAAGTCCCATGAGGCATTGCAAGTGGCAGGTGTCAGGAAGTGGCAGGTGTTGGCTGCCACTTCCTGACACTATTGGATCAGCGCAGTATATATTTTTTATATTTTTAAAATGCATTGTTTACTGTGAAAATGACAATTCCCATTTGGGAGTTAACCACAGGGGGCGCTGAAGGAGTTATGTATGACCTCATCTGTGTTTCTAGCTGTAGGTGTGACGTCATCGATTGTGTGTCCCTATATTAGGGAACACACAATCGATGACAGCGCCACAGTGAAGAACGGGGATGTTGTGTTTACATACAGCTCTCCCCATTCTTCAGCTCTGGGGACCGATCGCGGGACTCCAGCGGCAACCGGGTCCGCGAGTCCCACGGCCGTGGTCACGGAGCTTCGGACCGCGTCGCGGGAGCGCGCGTGACCCCACGGCTGGGCTTAAAGGGCCACGTACATGTACGTGGATGTGCCCAGCTGTGCCATTCTGCCGACGTATATCGGCGTGAAGGGGTCCTTAAGTGGTTAAGTAGTCAATACCGGTATGTAAAAAGTGAAAAACACTGAGGTTCATAAAACTTTTTAATTTTCTAAGAGAGATGACTGTGTTGTATGATTATGGGTCTGTGACAGTGATGGCGAACCTTGGCACCCCAGATGTTTTGGAACTACATTTCCATACCTCCCAACTATTTGAGATGCAAATGAGGGACACCTGCCAGCAAACGTATGTAGGCATGGGACACTCCTCCTGCCACGCCCCCTTAAAAGGGAAATTAACCACCAAAAAAGGTTAATTAAATCCACAAGGACTTTTTTTTACCACTCCTATATATTGGCTTTTAAAATTTACAAATGCAGCAATTTAGAATTTGGATGAAAGGTTTAGCACTGGGAAACACTTTGTAAAAAATAAAAAGTGAATTTTATATACATTTATATAGATCAGACCAAAATGAGGGACAAATGAGGAGAATGAGGGACAGAGGGACATTGCTCCAAATCAGGGACAGTCCCTCGAAATCAGGGACAGTTGGGAGCTATGCATTTCCCATGATGCTCAACCACACTATAGAGTGCATAAGCATCATGGGAAATGTTGTTCCAAAATGTCTGTAGTGCCAAGGTTCGCCATCATAACAACCAGTATGATTATGGTGATTTTTCAGCAATTCCTCTTTCTGTATAGCCAACACTATATGAGTTTTTGCCAAAGCCTGCAGCATTGTGGGGCCCGGATCGAGAGTTTCAGCTATTTCCACCCTCCATTGTTAGTTAGCTCCCTCTAGATTTACTCTGGCAGTATTAAATCATAAGTGACTTGCCAGCAGTGGCACACACCCAGTCATTTGTTTGGCCTATAAATTTCAGCTGGTGGAGAGGTGTCAGGTGATATTCCACTACACCTGTATGACTGGTTTGTGCCTCGGATGGAATACGCATCCTTATTTTTAGCTCGACTTATTTACATTTGTGTAAAACGCCAACGGGGCCAGCAGATTTTTCTAATTATTGGTACTCGTTTATAATTGCTGCTGGAGAAGAATGAACAAGCTGCTCTGGCAAGCAATAAGGTGCAACCCCACCACACTGGGGTCCACCCTCGCTGTCCTCTGTAGCTGGGTGAGTCTATAGTTATCTATTAGGTAGATTCAGAGAGAATGGTGTAAACTTGCGGCGGCGTAGCTTAGCGTGTTTAGGCTACGCCGCCGTAAGTTTGCGAGACAAGTACTTGATTCTCAAAGTACTTGCCTGCTAAGTTAAGGCGGCGTAGCCTAAAGCGGGCGGGCGTAAGGGCGCCTAATTCAAATGTGTGTAAGGGGGCGTGTTTTATGCTAATGGGGCTTGACGGTACGTTTTTGACTTTTTTTTTTAACTGCACATGCGCCGGGCGCCTACATTTCCCAGTGTGCATTGCGGCTAAGTACGCCGCACGGGCCTATTGATTTCGACGTGGACGTAAACGACGTAAATCCCTATTCACGGACGACTTACGCAAACAACGTAAAAATTTAGAATTTCGAAGCGGGAACGGCGGCCATACTTTAACATTACTATTCCATCTATTATATGGAATAACTTTAGGCCTGATATTGCCTTATGGAAACGGCGTAAATGTACTGCGGTGGCCGGGCGTACGTTCGTGAATCGGCGTATCTACTAATTTACATATTCTACGCCGACCGCAATGGAAGCGCCACCTAGCGGCCAGCCTCAATATTGCAACCTAAGATAGGACGGCGCAAGCCGTCGTATCTTAGATATGTTTAAGCGTATCTCTGTTTGAGAATACACTTAAACATAAGTCGGCGTAGATTCTGAGTTAGGTCGGCTTATCTACTGATAATCCGGCCTAACTCTTTCTGAATCTACCTACATGTAACCAATACCTCTGCCAAGGAAGTGTAGCGTACCCCGTAAGGAGAAGCTGGTGACTCTGTTATTTTTTACTCCAGATTAGTACACATATAGCCAGGTTCTCTCTCTCTCTCTCTCTCTCTCTCTCTCTCTCTCTCTCTCTCTCTCTCTCTCTCTCTCTCTCTCTCTCTCTCTCTCTCTCTCGTTGGTTCTCCACTCTAAATTGTCTGAACCCAAAGTTCTGGAGCTTTATTTGTAGCTCAAATTAGGCAGATTTGGACATTTTTGGGGCGTTTTTATGAATGGAAATGCACGATTTGGCCATTTTTGTGCGCTTTTGCACATTTTGTGACGTGTTTTTGCGTTATTTTTTGCTCAAATGCAAACATGTAGTACTAATATATGAATAAATGTAAAATACATACAAAAATAATTAAAAATCATCATAAATAAATAAAATCAATTATTAATATGATATAATAAATTAATAATTAACCTTAAAAGAATATATGAAATAAATTATTAATAATAATAATAATAATAATAATAATAATAATAATAATAATAATAAAAAAAAATAATAATAAACACTGAAACCTGAACAAAAAAATAAAACAATAATAATAACAATATAAAAAATAATGTATTATTATCAGAGCTTTTTTTCTCAGAAAATAGGTGCAGGAACTCAACCACGACCCCGTTCAGATTTCACAAACAGTAGAAGGGTATTAAAGGGGCATTAAATACCAGGATTGCATTACATACAGAGTGCAGAGTTCAGGGGGGTTACACACAGAGTGCAGAGCTGGCACTTGTAAACACAGAAACCAGACTTCTGTATTTACAAGTGATTGTGGTGAGCAGGCACCAAAGGGTCTGAGCCAAAGGTGGTGGAACTGAGTTCCACCAAGTTCCCCCTGAAAAAAAGCCCTGATTATTATTATGAATAATCATTTATTTTGTGTTAGGGCAGGGGTGCCCAATCTTTTGAAAAGCGAGGGCCACCTAAGTGACTTTGTAACCGGTCGCGGGCCACAATGAGTGGAGCCGGTGGATGGCAGCCCACTCTACTCTATAGAGCCCACTCTACTTTTTTTTTGCAGATCGGATTGGAGGTAGGCGTTTGTAAACGGACACAAGTCCATTTAAATCAGGTACTCCTTAAAGGTGAAAGGAAGGTCCAATTGGGTCGGACTGACCGTATCAAAAGGGGCCTATGGCTCAGTGCAGGTAACCTGCAGGTGCACTGCTCTGCACCTGCAAATCAGTTTGAAAGCAGCCCAGTAACCACTGCAGAACAGATATGCGATTGTGATTTTAGTAATAAACTTACCTTTAATATCAGTATTCTATTCGATTCCATCCCAGAGCAGGAGGTTGCGGGCCACCAAACTGCTAAATACCTTTTTCTCATTAGCAGTTTATAGCAGTCTTGTGACTTCTACCAGTGCCTGGAGAAAGCTTGTAGGAGGAGTTTTCATACTGCACTGGCTGTCCTATCAGAATGTAGGATTCCTGACCCTCTGGACAGTGCTGATTGGCCCTGTGCTGATCACATGCACTCTCCCAAGAAACAAAAAAAACTCTCTAGCAATACACACCAAACTGAGCATGTGCAGCCTGACTGTGTTATCCAAACCTGTTTTGGAGTGGAAGAAGAGGAGGATCTGTGCATACAGGATCGAAAATACTTTTTACACAATGCGGAGGATCAACCCCTTAGACCCCTTTCACACTGAGCCGCCCATAGCGTTGGTGGTAAAATGCCACTATTTTTACCGCCAAGGCTATGGGCGGATTTGTGCCGCATTTTGGTCAATAGTGGGGCGATTTTAACCCCCGCTAGCAGCCGAAAAAGGGTTAAAACCGTCCGCAATGCGCTGCTGAAGCAGCGCAATGCGGGCGGTATAGCTGCGCTGTCCCATTGATTTTAATGGGCAGGAGCAGTGGAGGAGCGGTAAACACACCGCTCCTTCACCGCTCCAGAGATGCTAGCGCACCGCTCCAGTGTGAAAGCCATCGGGCTTTAACAATGGAGCAGCTGTTTGAGGGCGGATTGCAGGCGTTATTTTTAATGCTATAGCGTCTGCAATACGCCCCTAAGTGTGAAAGGGGTCTTAGGTTCCACAGTGAGTATAAGGCTTGGTTCACACTGGTGCGATGCGGGAACCCTGCGAATACAGTGCAGGATCCCGAATCACACCTGAATCGCACAGTGGGTTCACATTGTGATCTGCGAACTGCTGGGGGTGCCAATGTAATGTTAATGACACCACCCGGATCGGTTCGCAGATCACAGTGCGAACTTTGAAATGGTGCAGAAATCGGATCACATGTGTGATCTGATTCCAGCACAGACCAAAAAAAAAAGGGTCCTGTACCATTCTTGTGCGAATGCGATGCAATTTCAGCCATACAGTTTGTATGGCTGAAATTGCATCGCACAGACATCGCATGTCTGGCTCCTCTCTGATGCCGACTGTTAGGACATGGTGGGGGTAGATATGAGGGAGGTGCCACAGCTGCAGAAGAGATGCGAGGGCCACATGAAATGGCCTGGCGGGCCGGATTTGGTCAGAACGTCCAACACTCTACTTCCGCGCTTCCGTCATATACCGCTTCCTATCAGTCTGGATATAGATATCGGATATTCCAGCACACAACGAGACAAGACTTGTTTGTGTGCTAAACATGGAGTGTTTAATAGAACCAAGAATGCAACCTTATATACAGTTTAAAGAGGAGGTAACCAGAACATAAATTAACATGAGCTAATTAACTAATCATTTACCCAGACTGGGCGACTCATAGATATGACCTTTTAGAGTAGACGTCCCATCTCCGCTCACCTGCTATACAATACACATTATCATAAGTGTAAACGCAGGACATCTTCACACAATAGCATGGTCAATTAGCATCTAACAGAATGTGTCCCAACATGATGAATGAGTGACTCTTACAATTAACCCGTTGAGTTCAGAATTAACAAACAGTAAATAGTTCTTTACAGATATCCTGGAATATATTGTGGATAATAATTATAATGATTCCATCTCAGGTAGTCCAAGATATCATTTCTCAGTCATCCTATGCCCCTAGTGGACATAGGATGATTTTAGACATAAGAGGGTCCGAGTCTGTCACAGGTCAGCGGGCCTTGTGCTTGACACGTGTGGGCTCGATGGTGCTGGATGCCCTCTATCCGGGAAATGGGGCTAGCTCTGACTTATAATGCACACTGTGACAAGCTCATGGTGTGCATTAAAACCAGAGGACGCATTTTCAGTATGGGAGAGGAGCAAGACAAGGTCAGGCTGCAGTTCAGCTTTAAGGGGGATGGGGGGTGGGGTTCTGCCCCTGCCCCTTTCTGACCCTGTGATGCCCATACAAGAACCGGGAGGAAGGTGAAATTTACAGACGCTCAAACCCTTGCTACTCTATCCAAAAGTAAAGAAAAAAATGCCTGGATTTAGCCTTATACCTTTATGAAACTGGTTTGAAGGCTGTCACTCATCAGATGGGAGGACCCACAGTGGTGGAACAATTCCTCAGGTTCTTTGATTCTGAGGTCAAATCAAGCTGTAACACATCATGGAGAAGGTAGAACTGACATTGAGTATGTGCCCATAAGGTGTGCAAAGATTTTATTGCCAGTTTACCGAGGAAAATTATATATTATGGTGTAATTACAGCTAATGTTTGTTTTCTGTGATAATTATCAAAGTCATCTCAGCTTTGTTTAGTGTTCCTGTGTTTAGAGCAGGCCTGGAATGTCACCTTTATATCTCTGCAAAGCATACCTTCGCCAAGTGTTTCATTTAGATACATATAAATAAAATATTTTTTCAGGTTTTTACAATTCTATAATTCAGTATAATCTCCACTCCATTGGTTTGCGGCACCAAGTGTTTTGTGATTTCTGCTTTTTGAAAGGAATATTCACTTTAAATATTTCAAAAGGTTCTCATCAAAGCAGCTTCAGCTCTCAGCAATGAATACGGGCCTTAACATGCTTTAGTATGATTTTAGCAAGCATCAGTCAGCATGAGGCTGCTATAGCCTGCTAAAGCTACAGCCAGAACTACCATGAATGTATAACTAAAGCCAAACTTTTTTTTTTGTTTTGGACACAGTGGAGATGGAATCAAACATGTCTTGGGTTTTAATTGCCATCAACATATGAAATTACAGATGCAATATTTTCTGATGTGTTGCTCTGATGAAGTAACTTTGGCAGCGAAACGCGTATAAGTGACCCTCTTCTCCCCCCTCTTTACAAAAAATGTATTTGCTTACAGTATTATATATGGTCCACTTTGGGGCAGAGCAGTTGGCTATTTTGACTTACAATTGTAATAAGCTTGTAGGGGACTGGATATCTGGTTTGAGTACACCAATATTATTAACGATTATGAGAATCCTATCTCTTTTTTAATAAGTGTATTATATATAATTATTTACACTATAAAAATAAAATGATGTATGTTGCTATGGCATTGTTATTTGTTTGATATCTGGTGGCTTAAAAGTGCTTAAAGTGATTGTAAATGATCACCTTATAAAACAATCCACTCAGTTTAACCCCTTCCTGCCCACGCTATAGCCGAATGACGGGGCTTACTTTGACGTCCAGCCGTGATCGCGTTTCCCGCGCCGCCCTCTGCAGCACATGAGTGGCGTCCTCTGTGATCGCAGAGTTCTTCAGACTCAGCAAATCACAGATTGGGGTAAAGGGCCAATCACAGCAGCCCTTTACCACATGATCAGCTGTGTCCAATGACAGCTGATCACAGATGTCAACACAAGCAGGTTATCGTCTTTTCTTTCCTTATGCTGACAGCATGAGGGGAGGAGAAGAGAGCTGATAACTGACGTGTTAAAGGGACATGTACACTGATAATCAGGGCACTGATTATCAGTGCAGTCCCACCAGTGCCACCTATCAGAGTCCATCAGTGCCTCCTCACCAGTGCTGCCTCATCAGTGCCCATCAGTGCAGCCTCACCAATGCCCATCAGTGAAACCCATCAGTGTCCATCAGTGCCTCATCAGCGCAGTTTAGTGAAGGAGAAAAATTACCTGTAAGCAAAATTTTAGAACAAACTATGAAACTTTTTTTTTTTCAAAATGTTCAGGCTGTTGTTAAAGGGTCACTAAAGGAAAAACATTTTTTTGCTGAAATGACTGTTTATTGGGTATAGAGACATAAAAGTTAACTGATTCCTTTTAAAAATGATTAAAAATTGAATTTAATCTATCATATAATGTGCCTCTAGTTTCACTTTCGGTTTTAAAGGACATACATGAAGTTCCGGGTGAGAGGTGAGTCGGGAAGACTCACAGAACAAAAACAAACAAATCCAGGGCAGTGTTTTGTTTTTAAAATGAATCTGATTGGTTCTGAGGAGTTTTAGACAAACAGTAATGACAGCTTAGACCACCGTGAAAATCTCCCAGTATGATGGTTATAAGGAAACAGGCAACCAGGAAGTGTGGAGATCACAGCAGAGTTACAGCTACTTCAAAGCAAAAACAAACAATGAGGACATGAAACCAGTACTGCAGTAAGGTAAAGGAAGCTATTTAGCGGGAAAAAATGTTTTCCTTTAGTGACCCTTTAAGCACAAAATGTAAAACACAGTGGTGAATAAATACCATCAAAAGAAAGCTCTATTTGGGTGAAAAAAAATATAGAAATTTAATTTGGGAACAGTGCTGCATGGCCACGCAATTGTCATTGAAAATGCGACAGCGCTGAAAGCTGTAAATTGGCCTGGGCAGGAAGGCAGTGAAAGTGCCCAATAGGCAAGTGGTTAAAATAGAAATGAAACATTGAATGAACATTTTTGTATAGATATAAAAAAAACATTATAAATACCTTTTTTCCCTTTTTTATAAGTGATCATATTCCCTTTGTTCTCAGCTGCATAAGAGCTGGGGGAGGAGAAGCAGCAGCACACTGAGCATCCCAGTGAATGGTCGTGCAGGACAAGTCTGATCATTGGAGGAGAGTACACTAAGGGTCAGATTCTCGTAGATCGGCGTATCTTTGTTCCGGCGTAGCGTATCCTATTTACGCTACGCCTCCGCAACTTAGACGGGCAGGTGCTGTATTCTCAAAGCACTTGCTCCGTAAGTTGCTGCGGCGTAGCGTAAATAGGCCGGCGTAAGCCCGCCTAATTCAAATTTGGAACAGGGGGGCGTGTTTTATGTAAATAACTAGTGACCCGACGTGATTGCCGTTTTTCACGAACGGCGCATGCGCCGTCCGTGGAATATCCCAGTGGTCATTGCTCCAAAGTACGCCGCAAGGACGTATTGGTTTCGATGTGAACGTAAATGACGTCCAGCCCCATTCATGGACGACTTACGCAAACAATGTAAAATATTCTAAATTTGACGCGGGAACAACGTCCATACTTAACATTGATACGCCGCATGTACGCCTCATATAGCAGGGGTAACTTTACGCCAGGAAAAGCCTAACGGAAACGGCATATCTGTACTGCGTCGGCCGGGCGTACGTTCGTGAATTCGCGTATCTAGCTGATTTACATATTTCTAGGCGTAAATCAGCGTACACGCCCCTAGCGGCCAGCGTAAATATGCAGTTAAGATCCGACGGCGTAAGAGACTTACGCCGGTCGGATCTAATAGAAACCTGTAAAGCGCCTCAGTGTGAAAGTAGCTTAAATGAGCAGAAGCTCTGCTGACTTCCATCATCCAATCATGTGCAAGTAAAAAAGCATTTTTTTGAGTTGTCCTTACACGTGATTGGGTGCTCTTTGCAAAGTGAAGTTTTACGTCATTTACTAAGCTCTGAAGCAACTGCCCTTGTGGAGTGTAACTGCACTTTGCAAAGTGCCCATTCTATTTGCCTTTAGTAAATCAACTCCATAGGCATTTATGGCGTTGAGTTTATGAGCTATGGCAAAAAAAAATGCCCAAAAGCTCCTAGATTCAAGTTTAAAGTCTAAGGCCCCGTACAGACGACCGAACATGTCTGCTGAAACTGGTCCGCGGACCAGTTTCAGCAGACATGTTCGGTCGTGTGTAGGCTCGAGCGGGCAGGATTCCAGCAAACATTTGCCCGCCGGGCCTTTTCCCAGCGGGCAAATATTTCCGGACTTGTTTTAAAACAGCCCGCTGGAATCCTGTCCCCTCGGACATGTTCGGTCGTCTGTACAGACCTACCGTACATGTCCGAGCGCCCGCCATCCCTCGCATGCGTCGAATGACTTCGACGCATGTGTGGAAGCATTTAACTGGCAGGGCCACCCACGTTGCCGCGTCATCGTCGCGGCGACGGCGCGGACACGCCCCGCGTATTGTTTTCTTGCGGATTTCTGTATGATGGTGAGTACAGCCACCATACAGATATCCCCGGGCATACATGTATGGTGAAAACGGTCCGGCGGACCGGTTTCATCGTACATGTATGCTCGTCTGTACGCGGCCTTAGTGGATTCAGGCATGCTTGGGACAGACATAGATCTATACTCAAATGAAAAAAAGTAAGAACATACATTAAGCCGTTTTTCCTGCTGTCACTCTTCTATGTTGCCATGTACAGTATAAGTAGAAATTGCTGTTTTTCTAATTTTCCTTGTGCATTTTTGCAAGAAAATTTGTACTTTGCAAGATAATTTGTCTCAGACCTTAGTGGATGACGTGAGGCTCTGCTGACTTCCATCATCCAATCATGCGCAAGCAAAACATTTTTTTTTTTTTTTTGTCTTTTGTTTCTTCCTTGCTTGTGATTAAAATTTTTTTGCAAAGTGAAAATTCACCATATTCACTAAGCTCTGGGGAAAATTCCCAAGTGAACAGCCTATTTGACTTTAGTAAATCAACCCCTTTGTGTTGCAACAAAGTTTTGAAACACATTTTCAAATAGCTGGTGACTTTTTACTAATTACACTAATGCTATACAAACATACTAAAGGAGGTTTTACTAAATATTAATAGAAAAGCAAGAGAATGGTTGAAGTCAGGCCATTGTGCTTCTTTATAAAATTGGCCCCTATACTAGAAGAGCAACTCTGTAGCAATAGTGTTCATGGCCTTGCCTGGCAGTCACTATAAGGAACATCTGCAGATCTGTACAGTGGAACTTTGGATTACGAGTATAATCCGTTCCAGGAGAATGCTCATAAAATCAAAAGTACTTGCATATCGAAGCAAGTATCCCCATTGAAGTCAATGGAAACTAAAATAATTGGCATGCAATACCGCATGCGGCCAGAGGTGGGGGGAGCCGGAGAGCCTCGTAAACACTTAGAAAGGGCTGAGGACACCTCGGCTGAACTTGGAAAACACTGGAAAGGCTTGGGAACTGAGTATTTCTGAGAATTTCTGACCATTTCCGAACAGCTCCGAATGTCCATTCAGCTCTGCTCGGCTCCGGCGCCCTCCACCTCAAGCCAAACGCGGTATTGCACACCACTTTGGCTTGAATCCTGCTCATTTTACGAGACAACACTCGAAAACCAAGTCAGTATTTTTTTAAATACAGTGCTCGTATTGTGAAACGCTCGTTAACCGCGTTACTCACAATCCGAGGTTCCACTGTATATGAATACAGTTAGAAAAGTACAGCAAGAATGCAAAAATCAAATGAAAAATTACTTTCAGATAAACTTTACAATAAGTGCCGGTTCACACTACCGCGACTTGGGATGAGACTTGTTGTAACGGTCAGAGGTTAACGCCGTTTACGATATTCCATTCCACCAACCCACGACAGCTTATCGATAGGGATGAGCCGAACATACCCGCGTTTGGTTCGCACCAGAACTTTCGAAACGGACCGATCGTTCGCACGAACATTTAGAACCCCAATTTGAAGTCTATGGGACTCGAACGTTCGAATTCAAAAGTGCTCATTTTAAAGCCCAATATTCAAGTTATTGTTGGAAAACGTCTTTGAGAACCCGGGTCTTGCCCCAGGGAACATGTATCAATGGAAAAAAACCTTTTAAAAACTGTATTTTTTTGTGGAGCAGCGATTTTAATGATGCTTAAAGTGAAAAAAAATCAAAAATTCCTTTAAATATGGTACCTGCTGGGTGTCTATAGTAGTGGCACGTGTTTAGAAATGTCCCTGCACAACATGAGATTACTATAAGAAAAAAAATTGTAATACTGCTTGCGGCTTTAATGTAATGTTTGGTCCCTGCAATATGGATAAAAATCATTGAAAAAAATAGCATGAGTTTCCCCGCCACCACTCCCCCCAGGTCATTACAAGACCCAGTGCCGATCCTGACCTCCCTGGGGCCCTAAGCAAAATGACTTAGGCACATTAAAAATGAGAAGCGGTGGGCGCTGACGACAGTGACTTGTCACATTAAAGTAAGTTGAGAAGCGGGGGGAGGGGGTGTTCTGCTGTCGTAAATGACTCAGGCCAGCCAGCGAGTTTAGAAGCGGGGTGAGGGTGCGAAAATTACTTCTCACCAGGCGGGGCCTCTAGTAATTTGGGGGCCCTTTGCAGCTTTGCGGGGCCCTAAGCGGCTATAGCGAGGATCGGCCCTGACAAGACCTTTTGGCCCTATATACTTTGAACAGCAGTATTGTTGTTATTTGTTAAGTAGAATCTGAACCATGTCATACTTTGCTCCTGCATATTGCACAATTTCCTAAAGAGACCCTCAACAAACTACATGACACTTGTGCCTGATGAGGCCACTGATGTTCCAGTGGTGGTGGCCCGTGAGACTGTCCACACAGGCTTGGCCCCCCAAAGTGCACGTGCTGTGTGGCAACTGGCAACAATATGTCGATTATTTTAGGGTTGGGGGGGGCATTACAATGCCAGATCTTGGCTGAATACTTTTTTTTTTGGGGAAATAAAAATTCTAGAAAAAAGGGGGGTTGCCATCCGGGGCCCCCTTTGAACAAATTCTGTGAAGAACTCCTGTTCTCTGAAGGCCTCCATTATTCCTGAAAGTCAAAATTAAGCCAAAAAAGCTAATGTCACTCAAGCCTTAGCTTCCCCCCCATATCTAACCCACAAACTCATCCACTGATCATAAAGTCCAAAAATCAAGTTTTGTATCGTCGTATTGCACGATCGTTTTTCCGACGTTTTCTACTGACTGTGAACGACGTACTCACTCAAATGAACAGCACGGATGCAGTAACAGCAACTGCGTTTATGTGCAATTAAATAGCACACGTGCAGTAACAGCTAATGCGTTTATGGGCAAAAAAACAGCACACGTGCAGTAAGAGTGACTGCGTTTATGGGCAAAAAAACAGCACACATGCAGTAAGAGCGACTGCGTTTATGTGCAAATAAATAGCACACGTGCAGTAACAGCTAATGCGTTTATGTGCAATTAAATAGCACACGTGCAGTAACAGCAACTGCGTTTATGTGCAATTGAATAGCACACGTGCAGTAACAGCAACTGCGTGTATGTGCAATTAAATAGCACACGTGCACTAACAGCAACTGCGTTTATGTGCAAATAAAAAGCACACGTCCACTAGCACTGAATACTATGTTTATGTGTAAACTAAACAGCATACAGGCAATACAACACGTTAGAGCACTGCAGCTAGCACAATCTACTGCCTAACAAATAGGAATAGCTGATCTAGCTAAGCTATACAGTGTATAAATATATGTACAATGCCTATGATGTATATATATCCTCTTCACACTGTAAATTTAACTAAACTGACAAGCCTGCCTGCTCTATCTATCTATCTATCTATCTATCTATCTATCTATCTATCTCTCTCTCTGGTAGAAAAGACACTGGGGCAGATTCAGATAGATCAGCGGATCTTTAGATCCGCGTAATCTATCTTATTTACGATCCGCTGGCGCAAGTTTTTGAGGCAAGTGCTGTATTCAGAAAGCACTTGCCTCGAAAGTTGCGCCGGCGGATCGTAAATCCCCCGGCGGAATTCAAATTCCGCGGCTAGGGGGAGTTTACTATTTAAATCAGGCGTGTCCCCGCGCCGATCCTACTGCGCATGCGCCGCCGGCTAAATTTCCCAGCGTGCATTGCTCCAAATGACGTCGCTAGGACGTCATTGGTTTCGACGGGAACATAAATTACGTCCATCTGTATTCTCGACCGACTTACGCAAACTACGTAAAAAATTCAAAACTTGGCGCGGGAACGACGGCCATACTTAACATAGGATACGCCGCATATAGCAGGGGTAACTCTCCGCCGGAAAAATCCGAACGCAAACGACGTAAAAAAAAAGCGACGGGCGGGCGTTCGTTTCTGAATCGGCGGATCTCCTCATTTGCATATTCGTTGCGTATACAAATGGAAGCGCCACCTAGCGGCCAGCGGGAGATTGCAGCCTAAGATCCGACGGTGTAAGTCACTTACACCTGTCGGATCTTAGGGAGATCTATGCGGAACCTGATTCTATGAATCAGCCGCATAGATTCAACCGTCGGATCTCAGAGATACGACGGCGTATCAGGAGATACGCCGTTGTATCTCTATCTGAATCTGCCCCACTGTGTCTCTCTCTATCTCTCTCTCTAACTGACTGACTGACTTATTTTCTTTAACAACGCCCCAACACACTACACGTGGCCGCCTTGCAGGCGGCCTTATATAGTGTGGGGCGTGTACTAAACCCCCTGAGCCATAATTGCCCAAAGCCACCCTGGCTTTGGCCAATTATGGTTCTTCGTTTTTTGCGCGCTGTGATTGGCCAAGCATGCAGGGTCATGGTGCATGCTTGACCAATCATCAGCGCGCAATGCCGCAGTGAATTATGGGCCATTGCGCGTCACTCGAATTTGGCGCGAACGACCCATTTTGTTCAAAATTCATCGAACGTACGAACAGACAATGTTCGAGTCGAAACTTGCCTTCTCGGGTGTCCTGTCTGTTACGCTGGGCCTTTCAGCTCTATCCATTTCAACAAGTTCTGCGATAATGTCCCTTTTCTTACAGTTGCTGGCCGGTCTGCCCCGGCTCTCCAGTAAGTCCTTGAGGGAAGAGAGCTTCAGCTGTTCATACTGTGTCTCCATTGTCCTGTGTCCTCTTGTAGCTGTTCTTCTGGCGATGGAATCATCCCACTGCTAGCCAACAATTGTAACTGTCAGAGGTTAACGCCATTTAAGATATTCCATTCCACCAACCCACGACAGCTTATCGACACTCCACAATCCAGCAGACGAACACGGCCCATAGGATTCCCCAGAAAACGAGACACAAAGCTCTGTTCTCTGGTTCAAAAAGGATAGATACTTTAATGGTAAACTCAGGCTCTTATACAGTAGAAACCAAGAGTGAACAATGAATCAACTCCACCCACAACATGACACAAAGAGCCCAATACACATCTTTAGTCAGACTTTTTGGCACCGAGATAATCGACATGAGTTAATTACTAACCATTTACCCAGACAAGGTGACTCCGAGATAAGCTCTTTTCACCTGCTATACAATACACATTTCATCAATAGAACTTTCACACAATACAGTGTTAATTAGCATCACACAATGAAAAGGTCTTTAGAAGCCAGACTAGGGTTAGTTAACATGACAGTAGCAGACTTAATTACCACCTTAACAGTCTATGTTCCACATTGAATGAGTCACTCTCCTATTGACCTGTTGCGTTCAGAATCAACAACCTGTAATTAGCTCTTTGCAGACATTCTTAAATATATTGTGGATTATCATTACTGTCCCATCTCATGTAATCCAAGATATCAGTTCTCAGTCATCCTATGCCCCTAGTGGACATAGGATGACCCTAGACACAAGAGTCATTGGTGAAGCTTAAACAGGAGTACCCCACACCCTTCAAGAGCCTCTGGGTTCCACGGCCATACCGTTACACTTGTGTCATCCCAAGTCGCGCGACATGAGAAATTCCATTGAAGTGAATGAGAGCCGTCTTAATGTACACTACTGAAGTCGCTCCGACTTCAGAAAAGGTTCCTGTACTACTTCAAGGCGACTTCTAGGAAACTTGTACCCATGGATTTCAATGGAAGTCGCCTCCAAAGTCGAATCACATCTTAACTGAAGCAACTTTACAGGAAAAGAAAATAGTTTACCCAGGCAAATCCCTCCCTCCCACAGAGCTGATTATTCTGTGATTGGCCACAATCAAAGTTGCCTGTCCTGGAGGCAACTTTAAGTCACGTTGTAAGTTGCTCCAAGTCGCGCTGTAAGTCAGGTTGCCCCTGTGTGAACCGGTACCAACAGGTCAAAAATGTGTCAAAATGGGCACTTATTGACAAATATTCTCCCTATAAATGGGAAATACTTATTCCTGAGCTCTTTAATATCAGCCGTTGCTTAGGGATAAGGGCATACATACAATGACTAACATGGCCCACCTGCATAAATACTCATGGAATCTCACATGACTTTGTGTTTTGTGTTTTTCACACCTCATCATCATAAGCACCTCCATCACAGCTCAAATGGATGATTGCTGAACCATAGGCTGCCATACGGTTTATGCCTGTGAAAGTCACACTTGTTTTGGAAACCGTATCCTGGGTCTTTCTCGGTGAGAGGCCCTGTCTCGTCTTCTTCCGTATTTGGCCGTTCTGCTCCTGATCTGTTCACTCATGCAAGTATTTACTACACTTGGGAAGAACATAGGTTCACTAGAGCAGTGTTTCTCAACTCCAGTCCTCAAGGCGCCCCAACAGGTCATGTTTTTAGGATTTCCCTCAGGTGAAACGAGTCTGGTAATTACTAAAGCAGTGAAACTGATCAAATCACCTGTGCAAAATAATGGAAAACCGGAAAACATGACCTGTTGGTGCGCCTTAAGGACTGGAGTTGAGAAACACTGCACTAGAGCATCAGGTTTGTCTCAAGGCAAAGGTATTTCTTTAGGATGCCGCCATAGCGTCTACAGTGTTTGGTCTTATGACATTCCATTGAGTTTCTAAACAATCCATCTGTATGATCTCCAGTTACACAGATCCTCTACAGAAGTACTAATAAATAGAGAGTGGAGTTATAAAAAGAGAAAACTGACCCCAAGTAGTTGTAAGGGGCATTGTCTACTTGTAAAGTTATTGCGCTCAGCCAGTCTGATTCTGTGACCCCATGACATGCAAAAGTTAAAATGGTCTTATATCAGTGGCGGTGCGTCCATAAAGGGCGCAGGAGTGTTGCCCCCTCTCTCCTGCACCTGTCTATCACCAATAGATAGATTCATGCATTACATGAATCTATCTATTTTGTCGCCGCTGCCGCCCCCTATTCAGGTTCCTGGCCCCTTGTCGGGTGCCGGGCATCAGAATTACAACAGCGTTTTTTTTTTTTGGAAGCGCCTGATTAGAGAAATAGGCTCTAATAGGCTTCCAAATTGGTAAACAGTGCTGTGAGTTCGCGGTTTACTCAGTGTTGTGTTAGGGAAGCAAATAAATCGCTTTCTAGCACTGACCCGCCTCTCAGCCAATCAGGTGCTCGGGGTTTGATTACTTATCACCTGATTGGCTGAAGCGACAGGCTCTGTGATTGGATGCCTATCAGGTGTCCAATCATAGCAGAGGATGGGAAGAGGACGGGAGAAGACATCAAGGACTCGGAGCATGGAGGACAGTGCCATAACCCAAGACAGGTAAGTGCCCGGCGGGGGATGCACACTGGCAGCATTTGATGGGGCACAGTAGCGGCAATTGATGTGGCACAATCAGGGGTGGACTGACAACTCATGGGGGGCCCGGGCAATAGAAGATTATGGGGCCCCCGGGCTTACAGATGGCTTACAGATGGCCACCAAGCCAGGAGGCATTACAGAGGCGGGGTAGCTAAAATCTCGGGATTTTCACATCAAAAGCATGTCGGTTTTGAACATATCAGGGACAGATGTAAAAAAACACAGATTTGTACATACTGCCCCTGGCATGGGGCCCTCGTGCAGTGCCCGAGTTTCTCAATGATCAGTCCGCCCCTGGGCACAATAGCGGCAATTGATGGGGCACACTGGAGGCAATTGATAGAGCACACTGGCGGCAATTGATGGGGCACACTGGCAGTAATTGATGGGCACACTGGCAGCAATTGATGGGTACAGTAGCTGTGTTTGATGGCACAGTGCCGGCAATTTATGGGTACAGTGGCTGTGCTTGATGGGCACAGTGGCTGCACTTGATAGGCACAGTGGCTGCGTTTGATGGGAACAGTGGCTGCAATTGATGGGGGGTTTTTTTTCAGTTTGTTTGCCGCCACTGGTTTGCATTATTGAAATAACACTCCTGGGTAATCAATATGTTAGACCTTTTTTCAAAATGTTCTCAAAATTCTTATCTACTTCTCTGTAGCCACATGACAATTGTTAGGCAATTGCAAAAGTCACTAACACAAAAGTTAACCACTTCTCCTTGGACCAAGGCCATCTGACCAGTGCCTCTCCAGATAGCCCCCAACACCTAAATATTGCTGATATGTCTTGAAGCACAAAAAGGTACTTAACTATGGAGATAACTGAAAGCTACCCAGATACTACCTGTAACCACCTATAGTGCATGCACTACCCCATCTGCTGCATACCAGTCACTTATTATCTACCCTAACCTCATTTCAGTATGAAGTCCAATGCCACTTTCAGTCTGGGTTGAGATTATAGCTAGTGTGCAGGGAATGATGAGTATTTAATAGATACTTAAGGGTGCAAAGTTCCTCCATTCCCCAACAAAAATATGTACAGTATCTCCTGTATGTATAGTTTACACTGGCAAGTTGCCTTAACCGGGTGCTGTGTTTTTATTACTTTGGCACTTCCGCCATCCCTCAGAATATTACACATGCACCAGTACTGACCATAGAGAATCATGGGGGCTGCCCAGCGCCTACACCAAGCTAGTGATGGTGGTAGTCCTGACCTGGTGCATGCACTGTGTATTAACTGATGCTGGGAGCATTGTAAAAGAGATGCACTGCACTGGCCAATGACAGACCAGTCTTAAAAAAAAAAACATTTTGGAGCACCAGATTATTTCTGGATATATAGTTGCATTTCTGTTGAGGTGGGGAAATAGAGGGCCAGATTCACATATAAATGCGGCGGCGTAACGTATCGTCTATACGTTACACCGCCGCAAGTTTTCAGCGCAAGTGCCTGATTCACCAAGCACTTGCGTGTAAACTTACGGCGGTGTAACGTAAAGGCGTCCGGCGCAAGCCCGCCTAATTCAAATGGAGTGTGTACCATTTAAATTAGGCGCACTCCCGCACCGGACGTACTGCGCATGCTCCGTTTTGAAATTCCCGCCGTGCTTTGCGCGAAGTGACGTCATTTTTTTGAACGGCGACATGCGTAACGTACATTTGTATTCCCGGACGTCTTACGCCAAAAAAAAAAAAATTGAAATTCGACCCGGGAACGACGGCCATACTTTAACATGGCTCGTCTAAAGTTAAGCCATGTTAAAGCAGGCTTAACTTTGCGACGGGAAAAAATTACTAGTGACAACGTAACAAACGCGAAAACCTTTGTGGATCGCCATAAAACCTCATTTGCATACCCGACGCTGGAAAACGAAGCGAACTCCACCCAGCAGGGGCCGAAGTATTGCATCCTAAGATCCGACGGTGTAAGTCAATTACACCTGTCGGATCTTATGGCTATCTATGCGTAACTGATTCTATGAATCAGCCGCATAGATACGATCAGAGATACGACGGCGTATCAGGAGATACGCCGTCGTATCTCCTCTGTGAATCTGGCCCAGAAAGCCTGTTTATTTTCTTTAAAAAAAAGAAAAAAAGAAAAATATGTAATGTCTTTACAATGATATTCTTTATCACTTGTGTCAGATTCCATATCACACTACCCCACCCTTGTCCCTACTGTACCATTTTCTTACACTCTTTTGCTAGTAACTATTTAATAACTGTAGTATATATCCATATTGTAAGATGAATTAAATGAACATGTGTCTGGGTTTCTTCTGGTTTATACTACACCACTAGAATATGACGGGGAGGGAATGGATACATAGCACAGCACTGCCTGTAGTAGCATAATATTTGGAGAGTTGTTACTCTTTCTACTATACAGCATGGCTCCAGCAGACATTAACAGTGCTGTAATTTCCAACACATAAGTTACTCTTCCTTCAAACAAATGTGTGAAGGGAGGAAGATGTACCACCAAAAGATGACTTTTAAAGAAGAGTTGAAATCTTCCAGGCAAGGTAAAAATGTCCTGGTAGTCTCCTTTTATCTCCTTTCTCTCTTTCTTTCTTGGAACACTGTAGAACCATATAATGTTGGCACCCACTGCTAGAGTAATATGCAATGTTTTACTGAAACAGTATAAAAAGATACATAGTAACCTCTGCGCTTACGTGTGTAGCACTACCCCCGGAGGAGCTGCTGGTTGTTTTGGGTGGCACATTTACCTTGTGGCTCTTCCGAATTCCTAGGGGTGCATGATGCATTTAGTAGACGTAAAGGAATGTCCGCAACAGGTGCTCTTTGCTGTGTTCTTTATTACCCAGCCGGGTAAAAACAATAAAACGTGTGGTGAGGAAAGTAAAGTTGAAGGAAGAAAGGAGAATAGCAAATTCAGGCGTAATGATAGGGAAACAGTCCTGCTCCCAAACATAACACTTTTCTGCGCCACTCCTGCTTGAGTGGAATTAGCGTACCCGGACAGGCCTTTCTCACTGACCTGGCAGCCGGAGTATCACTCGAACCTTTGTAGGATAAAGTCTCTGCCACAGACCCTCCTTGGTGAACTTGAACTTGAGGAAAAGTCTCTGCCACAGACCCTCCTTGGTGAACTTCAGGGAGACACCTCTGCCACAGGCCCTCTCTGATTTGCAATTACGGAGGCAATCCTCCTTAGGTGAATTACGCCTGGATCTCCTTCCTATTTGTCGCCCAGGTACCGACTGACAGGTGATCAATCCTTCAGTGTCCAGCTATCTTGATCCTCGGTGGTTTGTCGAGGCCCTTTTGGATCGCCAGCCTCTCAATGGCGCTCCTCAGACGGACTCCCCACCGAACGGCAATACCGCTTGGGATCCTCAAAGGTGGGAACCCAGTCACTCACTGGGTCCCCGTCGCTGCTCAGATGTTCCGGGCCAACATGGTCCCGGAACCAGGAACACCACATGTGACGCATGCCCCCCGGCCAGGTAGGCCATAACGCCGGGGCGCCGTGATGTGGCCACCCTAAAGGTGGGTGCCACACTGGACGTCTGCCCCATAAATACCCTCCCCCAGTATGCACAACTAGGCTAAACCCTCCTGATTGGCTGCTGGGGAAGAGCACCCAAACCTTGACTCCACTGCTACCATCTACTGCACAGGGGTTGGAAGAACACCCCAGCACAACAGAATGAGCCCACAGCACAGCCAAGCTGAGACAGAGACCCTATTTTGCACATAACAATTTGGATCAGAGTTTAACTACATCGCTACACGTGTTTCCGTCCAGTGTGGGCCTTAATCATAGTCTATGATTAAGGCCCATACATGTGTATATGTATTATAGCTTAGTTGTAGACTAAACTCCATGTGGGAGGGAAAGCGTTAGGGTTCTGAAACCTCATGATGATACAGTATATTTATGCTTTATTCAGTAATGCTCACCCAGCCTGGTTGTCTCTGCCAATATTGAGCTTCCTCCACTCTGGAGCCAGGTATTATAGCTGAGAATTGCACCCAAGAACTAGATGACACTAGCTCAGGGGCAAACTGGAACTAACATTATTGTAAATTCATACAGAATATATATACCACACCAAAATCAGGTAAGAGCTTGATCACATTATCCTAAACAATGCAAACTGTAAACAGTAATCGAATCATCATTACATCTAATAAACAGCATACATAAACAGTAATCTAATTAAACAGTAAGCTAATTAACAACTAGTCACCTAGAGAAGCCAAGGTGACTCAACCCAGGCAGTTCAGCACTAGTTCCCCAGAAAGAAGACCCAGGGCTGTCCAAAACTCATTAACCAAATTAAACAGTAAGCTAATTAACAACTAGTCACCTAGACAAGCCTAGGTGACTTAAGTCAGTGCCCACCCAGGCAGTTCAACTAGTACCCCAGAAAGAAGACCCAGGGCTGTCCAAAACTCATTAACCAACGTTCATTTGTGTAATCTGTCCACTGGACAAGTCATCATAAGACAAAGCTCATATACTGTTCCAGTAGTCGGAAAAAGTGGAATAAATGTATCTTCATAGATTTCTTGAGGGAGATTGTTGATAAATATTTCTAGGCCCAAGTGGAGGGGCTTCTCCAACCAGTCTGCAAGAAGGCCATCATATTTCTTCTGACCATCAACCTGTACAAGAATAATATTATCCCTTTCCTTCCACTCCAGAAGGAAAGCTTTATTGTCCTTATTCAGAAACCTCACTCTCAGCGTTTATCACTTTAATTTTAGGCTATATCCAATATGTAGTTTATTCCACTATTGGCAGGGATCCGATTCCTGGATCTCAAAGCTGGGCGGTCCTGGGTGTTGCTAATGAATAAGTAGTGGTGAGTCAGCGCGCCGCTCGTGCCCCTGGAAGAAGTCAGTTGTTTGACGAAACGGCGTAGGGAGGAGCGGCGTGCTGACGTCACCACAGTTTACCTCGATGCTATCCGGAAGGGCGGGCAGATAGTGAGAGCCGGCCGGCTTCAGCAAATTTTTACACGCTACTTTTATTCGATCATCATGTGAGTGCAATCTTGTTTTTACCTAATACATTTTTAGACGTTATCACACTATGTCAGTACCTTCCTTTATTTTGGGTCATCTCCAATGAGGAATTTCCTAGTGAGCATTAAGGTGGAACGCATAGTGGAAAGCATAGGTGATCACTGAACAGGAGGTCCATGCAATTTCTATCAGGGCTGCTAGCCATACATGCCTACGATCTCTTTTGAGTCAGTAAGCAGACTAGAGATAAGAGGTGGAGGTCTCATCTATCCCACTTTCTGACACGGCGTTCCTGGACTTGTTTTTTGCACGTATTTCACAAGATTTATATTAGAACATCACTGGAATCTGGACTTTTTTATGAACTTTAACTTATATAGCCACTTATGATTTCAGGTCATAAAGTTCTTGCACAGGTTTTTTATTTACACGTTGGTGTTTCTTCATTTGCCCTTTCATGTGATATATGCAGTGCAGCTTATTTTATTTTTATCGTAGCTAATGTTTATATCTGACATTTTTGCTGCAGCGGCATTATTTGTTTTTGTTTTGTAGCAGTATTGTAATTCATTTCAATACTGTATTTGTGACCAGCGCAGTATTTTTTCCACGTTTATCACATTGTTGTCCATCATTAGATAATGATCTGCTCTCTCCATGGGATCAGAGGCTGAACTAAGCTCTTTACCATGCTCTGACCGGGAGAAGTAGACAGAATCCTCGGTCTCCTCCATGGGCCCTAGTCCCCTCCAAAATCTCCTGTCCCGGTTGGGTTTGTCACACTCAAGAATGCCCATCTGTTAAAGACTGGCGTGTGGTGTACCTATATCATTTATTGATTGCTAGAAGTCAGCCTTTAACCGGTTGCCGACCGCTGCATGTATATGTACGTCCACAGAATGCCACGTACAGGCATATGGGCGTACATGTACGTCCCCACCTTTCCGCGGGTCGGGGGTCCGATCGGGACCCCCCCGTAACATGCGGCGATCGGAAACCCGCGGGGAGCGATCCGGGACGAGGGCGCGGCTATTCATTTCTAGCTGCCCCCTCACGATCGCTCCCCAGAGCTGAAGAACGGGGAGAGCCGTATGTAAACACGGCTTCCCCGTGCTTCACTGTGGCGGCTGCATCGATCGAGTCATCCCCTTTATAGGGAGACTCGATCGATGACGTCAGACCTACAGCCACACCCCCCTACAGTTGTAAACACACACTTGGTGAAGCCTAACTCCTTCAGCGCCCCCTGATGTTAACTCCCAAACTGCAACTGTCATTTTCACAATAAAGAATGCAATTTAAATAATTTTTTTGCTGTGAAAATGACAATGGTCCCAAAAATTTTCAAAATTGTCACTAGATTTTTGTTTATAGCGCAAAAAATAAAAACCGCAGAGGTGATCAAATACCACCAAAAGTAAGCTCTATTTGTGGGGAAAAAAGGACGCCAATTTTGTTTGGGAGCCACGTCGCACGACCGCACAATTGTCTGTTAAAGCGACGCAGTGCCGAATCGCAAAACCTGGCTTGGTTTTCTTTGTTGCCTTGAATATACACTTATATTAAAAATAAAGAAAAAAATATATAGATAGAACACAGAACAAAACCATTGTATGATAAACCTGTCTGAAGTTAATTCCCAGACTCTCCAATGACAATGAGAATACAAGACATCCATTATTATGCTGTAAAAAACAAGAAACAACAGTTCTTAATGCATGGAGCCATAGGACCAACCTTAGTATCTGATCCGTCTTCTATTTCTGTAAAAGAAATTACTTTCTTGACCCATCTCATGAATCATGAATATTCTCAGTTTTTGCTTTCACTCAAAAGCCTGCCAGCCACGTCATTCAGAGTATTTTTCATGTTAAATGGTCAAGGAACTGATTTCCCTCAGGCGAAGAACAAAGATCACATTGTACCAGAGAAGAGAAGATTATTTCAAAAGACGGACAGCTTATAGGCAAGACATGCTGAAGAAAACGTCTCTACATGAGTGATGGAAATATCTATATAAAAACTATTATTGGGAACTATGGATAGTAATGGAGGATAATGCTAACTTTCAGAATGGAGGAAATTCTTCATATGTTAAAAAAATATATATATATATTGTAGCAGAACTCTAATCAGATGTGTTACAAATCAATGCCGTTTTGTATTGGCCTCCTGTAATCTCTAGTACAGCAGCGCCCAGACTAGAAGAGGGAGTGGCAGCACTAGGAGCTAATTCTACATACAAATGTGCCGATCAGGAACATCAAGAAAGATCAAAAAGATGGTCTGATGAATGTACTGCTCCTTGACTGTCCATTCACAGGCTGGGGGTGGGGAGGTGACTACAGTGGGTTTTAAAAAAGGATCACCCCCTTTAAAATAATCACACTTTGTTGCTTTGATGCTTTAAAAGTAGACAGGCACAGTTCATGTTTTATCCAGCTGTGTTTACTAGTGCAACTTATAACTTCCAAGAAAAAGATAGAACACCTACAGTGTTGAAAGCAGCCTAAGAGTCAGGGAGTGAATGAGACAGAGGGGGGGAGCTGAGAGACAGAGGGGGCTAAAAGAGGGGGGGACTGAGAGACACAGGGACTGAGAGACAGAGGGGGGGACTGAGAGACAGAGGGGGGGGGGACTAAGAGGGGGGTCTAAGAGAGTCTCTGTTTTAAAAAACGGCCCACTGAGCCATCGGCCCACCGGGAAACTCCCTGTAGTCCCTATGGCCAGTCCATCCCTGAGTTTGATTGTTGTCTTTGCCCTATGATGATTTGTCCTGGTGACCCCTGGTACCAAGACAGAAAATGAGGAGAAATCCAAAAGTCACCAAAAAAAAAAAGAGGAGAGGTGAGTCCTACAATGGGAACACCTGTTCTGGTGACAACTGTAAAAGAGAGTAATGCCCACTTTCATGCCATTGTGCCTGCCTACACCAAAATTCTGAGATCTCTGGTACTGGGCCAAAATTTACCGAGTGTATGAGGCCTTGTACAGCTGGAACAAGTGTCCCCATTGGAAGACCTACCCTTCACCTCTGGTGACAACTCTAGAGTTTTGGATTTCCCCTCATTTTCTGTTTCAGTGACAGTGATCATCAAAATATTTAGAGAGGGTGAAGCAGACTAATGGGGACACAATAAACCTGACAGAGGGTCTAATCCTTCCCCACTGTATCCAAAACCAAAAAAAAAACTCTGCATTTTTTCTTTACAAAGAAAATTGTATTTGTAATTGTTTTCAAGTCAATGAAGCAAAACCATGTCTGTCCAATTTTTTGGCCATAATGCAAGAAACCCCAGAAGCTAGGCAAGTTTGTGAAAGAGAGCAAAGTGAGGAGAAGAACACGGTGGATGGATGACACCCAGGAAATGACAGACTACCATCACATAGCAGAGCCTTAACCTGGCATTAGACAAGGCCAAATAGGATGGAAACTGGCTATCAACGCCACCCTTCCTTTGTATAAATATACCTACACTAGTAGGAACTGTCCACACAAGTTCGATACGATTTGGAACTGTTGGGTTGATGCGCAAGGTAATACTGTCTAATTTCATGCCCTACCTTGTCTGTTTTAACTCTGTAATGTGGGCTCCCTAACTGCTTGTGACCCCTCTTCTCCCCCCTGCTTGCTGCCACCTGATCATTATCACCAGTGCTTTTTTTCTCAGACAATAGGTGCAGGAACTCCCCCTTTCCGCTTCACCCCTTTTCTCCGCCCCTACCCACCTCCCAGTACCGTCCATTTTAGACAATATAGAACAAAGTATCATTTTGTGGTGCTAAGTAATTTGTATGGAATTTGGTAATGATATCAAGACAAGCAGTAAAATAAATCCCCTGCAGCCAGCAGCAATAGATCCCCTAACAACAATGGACCACCCACAACAAAAATCCCCCCGTCGGCAACAATAGACTCACGGCAGCATCAACAGATCTCCGCACAGCCAGCATTAATAGACTCTCTGACTGCCATCAACAATAGGAAAAAACTTTTTCTAGTAAAGAAAAAAACACTGCGCAGAATAAACCAAAAAAATAATAAACCAAAAAATAAAATAAAATAAAATAAAAAATAAAAAAAGTGCTGCCAAGTACCAAAAAATTGTAGATACAAAATTTTAAAGATGAGTGAATAAGAAAAAGGTACAGCGCAATGAAATAAATAAAAATAAATAAATATAAATAAACAAATGTGAATTGGAAACCTGCACATGAAGTGGGGGGTAATAAGATAATTGAATGGATAATGAAAACCAATCAATAAAAAGTGATCAATGATAAAAATAATATATGAAAATTGGACCAATAAATTTTGACATAACATTGGAAATTCTTAAAAAGGGTGCCAAGGTAAATTCCACAAACCAATGTGCAAAAAAAAGAAATTTTAAAGACAAGAATCAAAAAAAGGACTATAGTGTTAAAATAGTCTTTTGTGATGCTAAAAGAAAAAAGTCCACAAGTGATAATCCAATGCAGCGCTGTTTCAATGATACTCTAGACGTGACACCAAACATATCCTGAACAGACTCTCCACCAGAAAAAAGACACCCAGGTGTTGAGGTAATGTAGTCTCCTTACCACACTAAATGACCGCTGCATCGATCGGGATAAGCTCAGATAGAAAAGTCTCCCACTGAGACTAGATGGGAAGGAAGGAATCCTGAATGGGTCCTGTGCTGTTGCCTCCAGAATCCAGCTCAAAGGGAAAAGATACAAAAAACATCCCCCATAGCGTAATAAAGTTTCAACTGACAATATTTATTATAGCTGTAAACTGTATACACTCACATTTAGGGTAAAGTGACATGCGAATAGGAACCAGAGCGACTGGCTGTAACATCAAATCTCGGCGTCGCTGTCTCTGCTCGTGTAGTTGGACGTGATGATGTCAGAACGCTAGCCACGCCTGAGCTTAACCCGATCGCTGCAGCGGTCATTTAGTGTGGTAAGGAGACTACATTACCTCAACACCTGGGTGTCCTTTTTCTGGTGGAGAGTCTGTTCAGGATATGTTTGGTGTCACGTCTAGAGTATCATAGAAACAGCGCTGCATTGGATTATCACTTGTGGACTTTTTTCTTTTAGCATCACAAAAGACTATTTTAACACTATAGTCCTTTTTTTGATTCTTGTCTTTAAAATTTCTTTTTTTTGCACATTGGTTTGTGGAATTTACCTTGGCACCCTTTTTAAGAATTTCCAATGTTATGTCAAAATTTATTGGTCCAATTTTCATATATTATTTTTATCATTGATCACTTTTTATTGATTGGTTTTCATTATCCATTCAATTATCTTATTACCCCCCACTTAAACCTGGCACTTCATGTGCAGGTTTCCAATTCACATTTGTTTATTTATATTTATTTATTTTTATTTATTTCATTGCGCTGTACCTTTTCTTATTCTGCCATCAACAATAGATGCCTCCCCCAACAGTAGATCTCTTTCAGCAACAACCGTCAACCAGCAACATAAACCCCCCCCCCAGCAGCAATAGACCCCCCTGTGAGCATCAATACCCTGAAGCACACCCCAGCACCCCTTGCCATTACATAAGTCAGTCCAGAAGGTGCCGGAACTGCGTTCCCCCGCGTTCCCGCTGACAAAAAGCCCTGATTATCACTAATTTCCTTTTGGCATATTGTTAAAACTTTAATGTTATACCGCATATTATACTTTCTGGCCCTCCCTTTTTCTCTTTTTTCCTTCCTTTGTGAACACGAGATACCGTAATTGCTATAGATTCTTCAATCTCGTGTATGTTTTTATATGCTTTTTGTATTTTTGTACTTTTACACTTGTCTGTACGCTCTGCAGACTTCAATACAACTTATACTGTTAAAAATAAAAGACAAGGCCAAATAGAAAGCAATAGTGGCAGCAAGGTTCCATGTTTGAAGTTCACCAAAGACCACAAGTGGTCACAGTAGTGGTAAGGATAATTGTGATTTCAAAATTAGTTTTCAGTCTTTTAAAATTTGCAAGTTTCATTACAATAGTACCTGGTGAACCTGCCATAAAAGTTCATGTTCAGACACCTCTTCATATGGGGGGACAACTGTCTTTCAATGTTGCTGCTGTGTTGTCACCTTGTCAATTGAGGTCTTGCTTGCTGGTGTCTACAATTGGCACATATTGTACATGTATGATGAAGCATTGTCACTATTAGGAAGAAGTGACCAGAAATTACCAAAGTGACCAAGAAATCAGCAGCACTTAGATGCAAAAATAGCCTTTTATTACTAAAAAATGGTGGGCACCGGCATTTTCCCTTCAGCTTCTTCCAGGTTTAGGTATTTTGGTCATCTTGATTGGCCAGTTCATGATATTGGCACTCCCATGTATGCACACACAGGTGTGCACAGCTTATTGCATTAGGGTGTGCACCCCAAACTCAAACACACATGAATGCCACCTGCTATCACAGGGAGGAGGTTCTGGTGGTGGGAGACAGGTGATTGAGAGCATATTATGGTACAGCCTGAATATGAGTTTATTGTGTTCTTAAAGTTGAACCCAGCCTAAAATATAATGGGGCAATTACACTGGCCACTGGCACCCTCAACAACCACCCACCTGGTGCCACCCCTGGATAATGTTAATGTGCATGGGGTGATTAGGGTGTGCCCAGGCACATCCAGCACTCCCTATACACACATCTATGCATGCACAGGTGTTAAGTCATCTCACCACACAGGCAATGTGCCGGAATGTAAACTAAGCTGCACAAGGTGAGTAGGTAGGCGGCGGGTAGGGATGGACTGGCCATCGGGACTTCCGGGAGTTTCCCGGTGGGCCCATTGGTCAGTGGGCTGGCTCGGCTGTGTCACTCACTCGCTGCTCTGATCTGTCACATTTACGCTAATGCTTATGCCTGTACCTGGCGGCCGGCGGTGCCAGCCAATAGCCTTCATCATGGCCACGACACTGCTGGTAATGGGGACTCTGATGTAAGGGGGCGGATGGTAATGGGGACTCTGATGTAAGGGGGCTGCTGGTAATGGGGACTCTGATGTAAGGGGCTGCTGGTAATGGGGACTCTGATGTAAGGGGGCTGCTGATAATGGGGACTCTGATGGTAATGGGGACTCTGATGTAAGGGAGCTGATGGTAATGGGGACTCTGATGTAAGGGGGCTGATGGTAATGGTGACTCTGATGTAAGGAGGCTGCTGGTAATGGGGACTCTGATGTAAGGGGCTGCTGGTAATGGGGACTCTGGTGTAAGGGGGGCTGCAGATAATGGGGACTCTGATTGTAATGGGGACTCTGATGTAAAGGGGCTGATGGTAATGGGGACTCTGATGTAAGGGGGCTGATGGTAATGGGGACTCTGATGTAAGGAGGCTGCTGGTAATGGGGACTCTGATGTAAGGGGCTGCTGGTAATGGGGACTCTGGTGTAAGGGGGCTGCAGATAATGGAGACTCTGATTGTAATGGGGACTCTGATGAAAAGGGGCTGATGGTAATGGGGACTCTGATGTAAGGGGGCTGATGGTAATGGGGACTCTGATGTAAGGGGGCTGATGGTAACGGGGACTCTGATGGTAATGGGGACTCTGATGTAAGGGGGCTGATGGTAATGGGGACTCTGATGGTAATGGGACTCTGATGTTAAGGGACCGCTGATGGGGAAACTGATGTAAGCGGGTGCTGTTGGTGACACTCAAAATTAAAGTGGGCCGGTCTGGATGAATTCCAGGGCCAAATTTTAGTCCCAGTCCAGCCCCGGCGGCGGGTAGGTTTATTTTTATTGCAGAAGAGACATTGCAAGCCATTTCTGCAATAAAAAGCCTACTCACAGTTTTTTTTTTTTTGGACTTTAGACTTTAGTTCTTAAAGTCCCTTAATGCATTGCAGTGCTGGCTCAGCATGCACACACTCAGTGACAGTTATGAGACAAGCCATTCTACACTAGAGAACGGAAAGTGAAGAAGGTGAGATGTAGTCTCATGGTTTACAGACCACCAGAATAATACATGTGGTTTGATTTGATGTTGGGGTGACTTAGTACAGAAAGCTTTTTAAACAAAGGCCTTATTTATGCATCCTCAGAGGGTCTGCTCAGCATACGAGGGAGCATGATTTCTGTGCCTGGGAGTCACAAGAATCAGCCTGCGGGCAGAAGCCTGTATCAAGCAATGGTGGGATGTAAAATGCAGTAGCCCAAGGTCGGGATATGCAATTAGCGGACCTCCAGCTGTTGCAAAACTACAAGTCCCATCATGCCTCTGCTTCTGGGTTTAATGCTTGTGGTTGTCAGAGTCTTGCTATGCCTCATGGGAATTGTAGTTCTGCAACAGCTGGAGGTCCGCTAATTGCATATCCCTGGGCTAAAAGAATCTGTTGTGATAATGCGCACTGCTAGGGGTTACATGCAGTTATAATATTACTCAAAAGTTATATAAAATAAAACATTAGAAACTGGTGAATCACTTACATCTTCCCCACTCTCATAACATGTAAATGAAATAATATAAGTGCCGCGGTTCACCTTTAGAATCAAAAATACCATATATATATATGAGTGAGTGAGTAACTTGTATAGCGGAACAAATGCAAACTTAATCGCCTCAAGGCGCTTGGCATCCAGAGTCGTACCGGTCTTTCAGAAGAGGTGGATCTTTAGTTTTTTCCTAAAGGCCCGATGGTTTTCCTCCAAGCGGATGGTAGTGGGTAGAGCATTCCAGAGCCGTGGTCCTTGGACCGAAAAATCTACGTTCTCCCTTAGATTTGTAGCGGGATTTAGGAATTTGGAGAAGGTTTTGGTTGGTTGACCGGAGCACGCGCTTGGTGACGTAGGGTTTTATTTTCTCGCTTAAGTATTGGGGAGCGTTTCCCTGTATACATTTGTGGGTGAGGCAGAGTGTCTTGAATGTCACCCGGTCCTGTACGGGCAGCCAGTGGAGGGACCTCAAGACCGAGGAGACTAAACCCACGACTTTTTACCTGTTACCAGTCTGGCTGCCGTGTTATGGATGACTTGTAAACGTGCCATCTGGTATTTCGGTAGTCTTAAGTAGAGGGAGTTTGCGTAGTCGAGTTGTGAGTTGATGATAGTTCCAACCACTACTGCTGAGTCCTCCTCCGGGATGAAGGGCATGAGTCTACGTAGCATGCGGAGCAGATGATGAGAACCGCTGACGACTGATCCTATTTGTGCATCCATCGTCATGTCTGAGTCAAAGATGACTCCGAGACTTTTGACTTTATTGCTTGGCGCGATGGTTTGTCCGAGGATGGTGGGTGGTGTCCATGTGGTCCTAGAAATGGATTTCCTATTTGTGTGAAGGGTGAGTAGTTCTGTTTTGGATCCATTGAGTTTGAGGGAGCTTTCAGTCATCCATTTGTCGATCAGTGTAAGGCATTTTTCAAGTTCATGAAATTGGTCTTTTTTGTTGGTGATTCGAAGGTAAAGTATATATATATATATACTGTATATGCTATGTTCAAATATATACAGTATGTGTGGATCGTACAACTGTGTTGCCTGACCACCCTATACCAATTTACTATAATTGGTAAAACTGCAAATTAAATGTTCACAAAGGTAAAGTCCATTAATAAAAATTGTACTTAAATGTTGCCCTATAGTGTTAGGTCAAGCACATGACGCGGAAGTGACGTCATCGCCACTCCAGTCAATCACAGCGCTGGAGCGCCGATACCCGTAAGACACGCCGAGGCAAGATGACATCTCCCTTGGCATGGACCAGGTAAGTTCCCCACACCTCGTTCCAAGGTAAGTACTTCATAATGAGCTAGTATGCAGTGCATACTAGCTCATTATGGCTTTTGCTTTTCAGGTATGAAAAAAAAACAGCGGGTTTACTACCGCTTTAAAGCCTAGTACACACGATCAGTCCATCCGATGAGAACAGTCTGAAGGACAGTTGTCCTAGGTTAACCGATGAAGCTGACTGATGGTCCGTCGTTCGTACACACCATCAGTTAAAAAAACGATTGTGTCAGAACGCGGTGACGTAAAACACAATGACGTGCTGGAAAAAAACGAAGTTCAATGCTTCCAAGCATGTGTCGACTTGATTCTGAGCATGCACGGATTTTTAACCGATGGTTTTGCCTAATAATAATCGGTTTTGACCTATCGGTTAGCAATCCATCGGTTAAATTTTAACGCAAGTTTGCTTTTTTTTAACCGAAGGTTAAATAACCTATGGCGCCCACACACGATCGGTTTGGACCGATAAAAACGGTCCATCAGACCGTTTTCATCGGTTTAACCTATCGTGTGCACGAGCCTTTAGAAAACATAATTCAATAGAATTGTTTAGTCACTGTCCTTGAACATCTTTGCAGATCAGGAATTCTGCACTGGCCTTACTTGCTGCTTACTGGTTGCAGGAGAGGAACTCAAAAAAGACTGAAAGCAAAGCCTGCCAGACGAAGAGTATTTTTCAGAAGTAGGTCAGCACTGGCTGCCTACATATTTCTTTCAGCCCTCGTTTCCTTTAAAGAGAGACTTTAAATATGAGAGGAAGTCAGAGAAGTGAGTCTTGCTGAAGATATAAAAGAGTGCTTGTTGCTAGTTCAGCAAACAGAAATGATTATTAAGATGTGATTCCGATTCTAACTCACACCTTTGCTACTCTGCTGGTATGTATGATGTTCCAGGCACATCTGATGGGTATTTGTGGTCAAGCGGGGAGATTAAAGTTTGCAGAGTAGGGGAAAATGTTGAGTTAGTAGCAGGAGCTGCCCACAACCATTGCTGTAATTGTTTCCAGCTTGCTTGTATGTATCTACAAGGTTCACATATACAGTGGGGATCGAAAGTTTGGGCACCCCAGGTAAAAATTTGTATTAATGTGCATAACGAAGCCAAGGAAAGATGGAAAAATCTCCAAAAGGCATCAAATTACAGATTAGATATTCTTATAATATGTCAAAAAAAGTTAGATTTTATCTCCATAATTTACACTTTCAAAATTACAGAAAACAAAAAAATGACGTCTGCAAAAGTTTGGGCACCCTGCAGAATTTATAGCATGCACTGCCCCACTGCGTGGTAAAAAAACATCTGCCTGGAGTTCAGCTTTAACCATAGTTCTATTGTTTATTTAATAGTATAAAGATGCAAAATGATAATAGCAAATATTACAATTTATACCGTCACCCCACACCATAAAAATGCCAGCGTTATCAAGAATTAAAAAAAACTATGTCCGAACAGGTAATGATTACAAATATCAATAAATGAGTCACTGTTGAAAAATGATTAAACATGACAAGCTCCTGGATTTAGAGCCGAATGAAACATAGATACCATGGTGAAAGCCAAATGTACTGTATATCTCAATATTGTTTTGATAAAAGAGGGCTTTGTGTTTCTTTACGTTTCTTTACTCTTATTATTGCCAATAATGACTGCTCGCACGATCACCGCTGACTGTCCCGTGTCCTCCTCCAGCCCCCCTCCGTTTTGCTGCAGTCTCTCTCCCTCCATATCCCCCTCAGTGTTTCCTTCTCCTCCTTGTCCCCCTCCGTGTTTCCTTCTCCTCCTTGTCCCCCTCCATGTTTCCTTCTCCTCCTTGTCCCCCTCCGTATTTCCTTCTCCTCCTTGTCCCCCTCCATGTTTCCTTCTCCTCCTTGTCCCCCTCCATGTTTCCTTCTCCTCCTTGTCCCCCTCCATGTTTCCTTCTCCTCCTTGTCCCCCTCCGTGTTTCCTTCTCCTCCGTGTCCCCCTCGGTTTTTCTTTCTCCTCCGTGTCCCCCTTGGTTTTTCCTTCTCCTCCGTGTCCCCCTCGGTGCTTCCTTCTCCCCCGTGTCCCCCGCCGTGTTTCTCTCTCCCTCCATGTATCCCTGCGTGTCCCCCTCGGTTTTTCCTTCTCCTCCGTGTCCCCCTCAGTGTTTCCTTCTCCCCGTGTCCCCTGCCGTGTTTCTCTTTCTCTCCGTGTATCCCTGCGTGTTCCCCCCGTGTTTCTCTCTCCCTCCGTGTATTCCTCCGTGTCCCCCGCCGTGTTTCTCTCTCCCTCCATGTCCCCCCCGTGTTTCTCTCTCCCTCCGTGTATCCCTCCGTGCTCCTTCCGTGCTCCTCCTCCACCCCCTGGAACTGTTAGGATGGAGAGCGGGGTAGGAGCCGGTAAATCCAGCTCCTTACTTTTCCGAATAGACAGAGTCAGTGATGACTGACTGTCCATTCACATAAATGAAACATCGTAAACTGTGTTTACAGTGTTTCAGTTTATGAATGAAGAGAAGCCGCTGTCTTCTCTCCATTCATTTTTAGCGCAGCTGAAGCTGCAGAGAAAGGGATTGGGGAATCTGTGTCCCTTGTCCCTTTCCCTGTCTCAGAGGGGAGATGTCAGAGGTTGTTAAGACCCCTGATATCTCACCAAAGCCCCCCCAACAGGGCTGATAAAAAATAAATAAAAAACAATTGCAATAAATAATTTAAAAAATAAAATGTAAATAATAATGTAAATACTACTTTAATCAAGAGCTTTTAAACTGCATTTCCCAGACAGAAATTGCCAGGAGAAATGGAAAGAGCTGCTGCTAAAGAGAAAAACTGACCATACAGCCATCTAGTAGACTTATTGCTGCCTGCAGGCTCATCTGGGACTATTCTCATGAGTACCAACAGTACAATTGGGCCCCAACTCTAGCTGGCTAAGGGTTAGGACTAAAGACTGCTCTTTTACAGCTGCTACACAGAGACCTTCACCTATTGCTTATGTTTCGAGGTACCTCTCAGGGGATATTGCACCATATCCTAGTGCAGTGTTTCTCAACTCCAGTCCTCGAGGCGCCCCAACAGGTCATGTTTTCAGGATTTCCCTCAGATGAAATGGCTGTGGTAATTACCAATGCAATACACACATTATCATCAATAGACCTTCACACAATACAGGGGGGTCAATTAGCACAACACAATGACAGATCCTTAGAAGCCAGTCTGGATTAATTTACATTACAACAGACAATAGAATGCAATCACAGCAAACTTTATAGTACACTACAGCCAACACACAATATATATTTACAATATATACAATTAAATCTGACTAGCCCAGACCATAGTGGGGTTCTCATTCACCCTGTGCCCCTATTAGAGACACAGGGTGATCTACACATAAGAGGCATCAGGGAGCTTCTGGGTCCCACGGGCCCTCCCGTTACACGCGTTTTTTTCACGTCGTTAAAGCCCACACACGACCATTTTTTACGACGTAAAAAACAATGTTAAAAACGACGTGAAACATTAGAGCGTGTTCGAAATTTTTAATGACCATTTTTTACATCATGAAAAATGCTCTGGAGCCCACACACGATAGTTTTTAATAACATTAAAACAAAAACGTAATTTTACAACCCGAAAAACGTTCGTGTGTACGTGGCATAATAGTCAAAGTGACATCCTGGGTATTTGTCAGAAGACAAAGGTGCCTATGACTGCAAGGAAACTTTTTATATATTATTTCCTGTTGTTGGTCTGAGAATACTGATACAAGTCTATTCAGCACATTTTATCAAAACCCGGAGTAGTAAGTACTGGTACATCCATTTAGTCTAGTATATTCAATATGCCAGGCTAAATGGACGCAGAGGTTTCTGCATTTTATTATCACAACCACCAACTCACCAAGAACAAAACTGATGCAAATGAGACACCTTTAAATTGACATCGGTCCATGTGCAGATATCTAGGGAATGCAGTGAACCAATCATGTGGGCAGACATGAGAATTTTTACAGTGTTCTTTACACAAACACTACACACCCAGTTGTCATAGAAATTTGAATTCTTTGACAGTTTTAGAAAATTGTAACTTTCTACAGACTAATATTAACTTATATAGGTTGTTCAAATTTCACATGTTAGTAGATTAACTCTTTCTCTATAGTATCTAATCTTCTTCTTCTTTCTCTTTTTCATTGCAGGTATTTAGTCAGGTGCTTGGCTAAGAATGAAGAATGAGAGAAACACTGGCTGCAGCTGCTCTCTGTGGATGCTGCCCTTAAATGTTGAACTGGTTAACAGCTCTATCAGCAAGAGGAGGGAGCTTCTGAGCAAGAAGAGTTCAATAGACTGAGTCAGACAGCATTGCACTGTGGGAACTGTAGCCCAGAAGAGAAAGACTCTACTTTAATCAAGAGCTTTTAAACTGCATTTCCCAGACAGAAATTGCCAGGAGAAATGGAAAGAGCTGCTGCTAAAGAGAAAAACTGACCATACAGCCATCTAGTAGACTTATTGCTGCCTGCAGGCTCATCTGGGACTATTCTCATGAGTACCAACAGTACAATTGGGCCCCAACTCTAGCTGGCTAAGGGTTAGGACTAAAGACTGCTCTTTTACAGCTGCTACACAGAGACCTTCACCTATTGCTTATGTTTCGAGGTACCTCTCAGGGGATATTGCACCATATCCTAGTGCAGTGTTTCTCAACTCCAGTCCTCGAGGCGCCCCAACAGGTCATGTTTTCAGGATTTCCCTCAGATGAAATGGCTGTGGTAATTACCAAGGCAGTGAAACTGATCAAATCACCTGTGCAAAATAATGGAAAGCCTGAAAACATGACCTGTTGGGGCGCCTTGAGGACTGGAGTTGAGAAACACTGTCCTAGTGCACTCTAGACATTAGTCATTGTATTATTATTCACATTGCAGTTAATACTTATACAGTTGTGTCCATAAGTTTACATACCCTGGCAGAATTTATGATTTCTTTCCATTTTTCAGAGAATATGAATGATAACACAAAAACATTTCTTTCACTCATGGTTAGTGTTTGTCTGAAGCAATTTATTATCAATCAACTGTGTTTACTCTTTTTAAATCATAATCACAACAGAAACTAGCCAAATGACCCTGATCAAAAGTTTACATACCCTGGGGATTTTTGGTCTGATAACATTAACATAAATTGACACAAAGGGGTTTCAATGGCCATTAAAGGTAACAATCCTCATCTGTGATCTGTTTGCTTGTAATTAGAGTGTATGTAAAAAAAGGTCAATGAGTTTCTGGACTCCTGACAGACCCTTGCATCTTTCATCCAGTGCTGCACTGACGTTTCGGGATTCTGAGTCATGGGCAAAGCAAAATAATTGTCAAAGGATCTGTGGGAAAAGGTACTTGAACTGTATAAAACAGGAAAGGGATATGAAAAGATATCCAAGGAATTGAGAATGTCAATCAGCAGTGTTCAAACTCTAATCAAGAAGTGGAAAATGAGGGGTTCTGTTGAAACCAAACCACGGTCAGGTAGACCAACTAAAATTTCAGCCACAACTGCCAGGAAAAAGAAAAACCCACAAATAACTTCAGGTGTAATACAGGACTCTCTGAAAACACGTGGTGTGGCTGTTTCAAGATGCACAATAAGGAGGCACTTGAAGAAAGATGGACTGCATGGTCGAGTCACTAGAAGAAAGCCATTACTACGCAAATGTCACAAAGTATCCCGCTTACAATACGCCAAACAGCACAGAGACAAGCCTCAAACCTTCTGGCACAAAGTCATATGGAGTGATGAGACCAAAATGTAGCTTTTTGGCCACAACCATAAACACTACATTTGGAGAGGAGTCAACAAGGCCTATGATGAAAGGTACACCATTCCTACTGTGAAACACAGAGGTGGATCGCTAATGTTTTGGGGATGTGTGAGCTACAAAGGCACAGGAAATTTCATTAAAAATGATGGCAAGATGAATGCAGTATATTATCAAAAAAATACTGGAGAACCATTTGCATTCATCAGGCAGGAAGCTGCGCATGGGATGTACTTGGACATGACAATGATCTAAAACACAAGGCCAAGTCAACCTGTCATTGGCTACAGCAGAATAAAGGGAAGGTTCTGGAGTGGCCATCTCAGTCTCCTGACCTCAATATCATTAAGACACTCTGGAGAGATCTCAAATGTACAGTTCATGCAAGACAACCCAAGAATTTCCAGGAACTGGAGGCTTTTTTCAAGAGGAATGGGCAGCTTTACCATCTGAGAAGATAAAGAGCCTCATCCACAAATACCATAAAAGACTTCAAGATGTCATTGATGTTAAAGGTGGCAATACACAGTATTAAGAACTGGGGTGTGTTAACTTTTGATCAGGGTAATTCGGCTAATTTCTGTTGTCATTATGATTTAAAAAGAGTAAACACAGTTGATTGATAACAAATGGCTTCAGCTAAACACCAACCATAAGTGAAAGAAAATTTTTTTGTGTTATCATTCTAATTCTCTGAAAAATGGCCAAGAAATCATAAATTCTGCCAGGGAATGTAAACTTATGAGCACAACTGTATGCACTGTTTATTCCTGGCTTTTCTGGTGTTGAGTCAAGTTTAGTGATACGGAACTCTATTCTAATTTACTTTGGCATAGTAATTACATTGTTAAGCAGAGTGTGTCTGTATCTACCTTCTGTATGCTCATTTATGCTCATACCATCAGTGATTCGAATGCATACCAATGCATTGAGCTAATGTACCACTAAATGGTCTTGTGTCTATTTCCTGGTACTAAATCCCAGCCAACGTAAAGGTTTTATTTTCACTCATGTTCTTATAAGTTCTTGCAGTGACTTTAATTTAACCAGGTATGTCAGAGGGAGTGAGGTTGTTCTTGGAGTGGAGGTGTGGAACAGGAAACCTAAATTAACAGGAGGCCCCTTCTGGGGTAACTCTACAGCTAAATAATGGATTCCAAGCAGAAGCTATGTGCCATTATTGGGCTAGATTCAGGTAGCTGCGCTTGATATTACGGCGGCGCAGCGTATCGTATTTACGCTACGCCGCCGCAACTTACAGGAGCAAGTGCAGTATTCACAAAGCACTTGCTCCGTAAGTTGTGGTGGCGTAGCGTAAATGGGGCCGGCGTAAGCGAGCGTAATTCAAATGTGGAAGGGGGGCGTGTTTTATGTAAATCTATGATGACCTGACGTGATTGACGTTTTGTACGAACGGCGCATGCGCCCTCCGTGTACATATCCCAGTGTGCATTGCTCCCAAGTACGCCGCAACGACGTATTGGTTTCGACGTGAACGTAAATTACGTCCAGCCCTATTCGCGAACGACTTACGCGAACGATGTAAAAAATAAAAAAATCGAAGCGGGAACGACGTCCATACTTAACATTGCGTGCGCCTCATAGAAGCAGGAGCAACGTTACGCCGGAAAAAGCCTTACGCAAACAACGTAAAAAACTACCGCCAGGCACACGTACGTTTGTGAATCGGCGTATCTAGGTAATTTGCATACTCTACGCCGAAAACGACGGAAGCGCCACCTAGCGGCCAGCGTGAGAATGCACCCTAATATACGACGGCGTAAGAGAATTACGCCAGTCGGATCTTAGGCTAATGTCGGCGTATCTTGCTTTCTGAATACAGAAAGAAGATACGCCGGCGCAGATTTGAATTTACGCGGCGTATCAATAGATACGCCGGCGTAAATTCTTTCTGAATCTACCCCATTGAGTTCTTGATGGAGTAGGGTTGCAGGCAGCCTGACATCCACAGAAGGCTATAGAATTTTATGGGGATGGTGCCTTTTACAAGAGCAATGTCTGACATTGGTGACTCTAGTCAATGGTCGGATCTCCGTAAATAATCTGCAGCCTTCTGTGGATGTTGGACAGCCTGCACCCTTTCTTTGTCAGGAACTCAATGATGGCAGCGATGGCATATTGTTTCTGCTTGGAAGCCATTATATACCTGCATTGAAGCAGAAGAAGAGTTAGCAGTGCTTCTCAATTATTTTCTGTCATGCCCCCCCTAGGAAGAAGAAAACATTTCGGGCCCCCCACGCGACTGTAAATAGTATCATTTGTTTATAAAATTGTTATAAGTACACCTCTGCATAACACTGTATCCACATATCCCCCCACACAGTATTGCCCTTCTTTACATATCCCCCCACACACAGTATTGCCCTTCTTCACATATCCCCCCACACACAGTATTGCCCTTCTTCACATATCCCCCCACACACAGTATTGCCCTTCTTCACATATGCCCCCACACACAGTATTGCCCTTCTTCACATATCCCCCCACACACAGTATTGCCCTTCTTCACATATCCCCCCACACACAGTATTGCCCTTCTTCACATATCCCCCCACACACAGTATTGCCCTTCTTCACATATCCCCCCCACACAGTATTGCCCCATCACATATCCCCCCACACAGTATTGCCCCATATCATATCCCCCCACACAGTATTGCCCCATCACATATCCCCCCACACAGTATTGCCCCCTTTACATGACCCCATCACATACCCCCCCCACAAAGTATTGCCCCCTTTACATGACCCCCATCACATATCCTGCACACAGTTTCCCCCATCACATAACCCCCCTTTTCCCCCCACAGCACAGCCCCCACTCCTCGTCCTTAACATTTCCATATATTTTTCCTCCCTTCCTCCCTCTCCACTCCTACCTGTAACTTTTCAGCACGGAGAGCAGGAGGCGGGACATTCGTCAAGTGAAGCCGCAGCAGCATTGGGCGGGGCGGGGAGACTTTTGGTCGAACTGGTGATTGGCTGCTAGGACCGCCTCCTAGCAGCCAATCACCTGCCGTCCAACATGACAGGCTGCTGCCTCTCTGGTCCCGTCCCCCAGTTCAAAAATGTCCCGCCTCCCGCCGTCCGCTCCTCTAACTAGCGGAGGAGGCTGGGGACAGAAGCGGATATTAAATGGCGCGATCGCCGTGGTCCGGAACGAGCCCCCCTTTATGGAGCCTCGGGGGGCGCACCCCACTATTTGAGAAGCACTGCTATAGAGGAAGAGTTGCTCTACCAACATGTGAAATTTGATCGATCTATGTAAGTTAATAAAAAAGTTATGTTCACTTTTGCACTACTTGTGTTATAGCCCTTGTGTGTTACTTTTTTTTTGTTTGTTTTTTGCAAAGTTGGCTTTTCTGTTAAAGCTGCCGTGTGGGTATGAAGTGCACTGTGGTCTGTAGTCCTGCATAAGGTGCCATTCCAGCCAATGCCTATCCATTGTTTAATCCTGTACCGTGTTTATCCATTGTTTAATCCTGTACCGTGTTCTTTATCTTGTATTGCTGTCAGTTACCACTAGAGATGTGTTATCTCAATCCAACTATTCAAGGAATTTACCCGCCGTGCATACAATAAGCACTTGTAATAAGTTTATTTATTGAGAACAGAAATAAAAAAAAACTTTAATTGAACAACGTCCCGCCCTGTGCACTGCTTGATATAAACAGGTATTTAATACCACACAAGCCCTTATTTGTGGTGTGCAGATGGAAAGCTGTTGTGTATGGTTTTCAGGCAGCAAATATTTATTTATTAATGTCCGTATCCACATTGTCTCTGTAGTCTACAGGTGTGGCTCCTTTCTCAGTTTCCAAATTATATTTGCTCTTGAAGGACTTAATTGTTGTTGGAAACATGTGGTGTTTGAGGTTACTAAGAATGGTAGAGCTTGTTAAATACTTACCTCTAAAGGGCAAGCTTTTCATTGACCTAAATTATCCTCACATCATGCCAGAAGAGTCTTTACACGCCCTGTATGCTGTTATATAAGAGGGTGGCTGAATACTTTTACAGCAGTGTTAAAGAACTCAACTTAGCACTATCTTCAACTAAAACGGCCACATAACCTGACAACATACAGTTGTGGATGTGCAACGTGCCGTAACTAACCAAGAACAGCCAATAAGATTTCACTATACCTCAGCCTTTCTCAGCTTTTTTATTACTGGGGAACCCTTGGAATAACTTTCTGGTGTCAGAGAACTCCTGCTAATAATTACTGTAGCACTACTCCCAAAGGAGCTGCTGGTTTAGATTTGGGCCTGCCGTTAACTTACTGTTCACCATGCTTGTCCTAGGGGTCCTTCTGGAAGAGTTATAAATGTTATAATATGTACACTTGGTTTCTTTTTCTTCAAGGTTTTTATTAAACAAGTTTCATAGAGGGACAGAGGCTTAGGGAGGATTCAGGTACCTTGCTTTGCGGATTTCGGGTATAATCTTGGATCCAGAGGACAACTGTTCCCACACTGGATCCAGCGACCACCGTATAGGTCTCTCTCACTGACAGGTCAGGATCGGAAGACCCCGCCAGAACGATGTCTGTCCCTTAATCACCCTGTAACGGTCACCACCGTTTACGATATTCCATTCCATCAACCCACGACAGCTCCTCGACACTCCACAATCCAGAAGACACGATCCATCCCATTTCCCAGAATAACCGAGACACAAGCTCTAGCTCTGGTTTCAAAATGTATGAACACTTTTAATGGTATCTTAGCTTTCTTATATGTAGTACAGCATGTTTCAGTTAATCACAGGGACAAAGAACTCTCCACCCACACATCACACAATGAGGCTTCAATCATATTCTTTTAGACAATGACATTCAGTTGAGTTAATTATCCCCCAGACGTCCCATCTCCGCATTAGAGGGGTTAATTACTACAGCTTGACAAGTCACATTCCACATATAAAACAGTATTAGCATACATAATGAGAGGAGCCAGGCTGACTTAACACTTAAAAGCTAGACATCTGACCTTTATGGACTGAATTAGCATCTCACAATGGAATGTCTAGGAGCAGCCCCAATTAACACCTTAAAAGCATGTGTCCTCACATTGAATCAAAACACTCCACTGACCTGGTGGGGTCAGAATAACCACTTGTAATATCTCAAGATATCCTGCAACATGAATTATCAGTAATGTCCCATCTCATGTAATTTATAATTAATATTTCCCAGTCACCCTATGCCCAAAGGGGGCACAGGATGACCCTAGACCCAAGAGTCATTAGTGACGCTAGCACAGGAGTACCCCTCATCCTTCAAAAGTCTCTGGGTGTCATGGGTCATTCTGTTACATACCCCTCCCCAGAATGCACAGCGGCGGAGACCATGCCACTGAGCTGCTTCTGGGCAAGAGGCACCCAATACACCCAGCCTATTGCCGGTCCAACCTTGACCCCTGGTGACAGCGACACCCACAGTCAGGTGGAAGATGCGCAACGCAGCCGAGCTGGAACAGAGACCTATAATTTGGCATAAAATTCTGAGCTAAACTACAGCTCAGATAACTAAATTTACAAAATAGTGCCTACTCAACAGAAGCAGGGCACTACATTACTATATCTACAGCTCATGGTACGTGGTGATGGTCAGTGGGAAGAATCCCCCCCACCCCCTTATAGATAGCTCAAAAGATCATTTATGTCAGTGGTTACTTCTCTGAAAGGTGAAAATTGCTAATTGCTCAATAAGCCTCTAGCAACCTCTGGAGGAGCCCTAGGGTTCCACAGATCCCTGGTTTTGAAAGGCTGCCATAACTAATTGACCACAAAAACATATGCAGTACATCACTACAATATATACATATCTCCCCCATGTTTTATCCCTTTAAAGCTGATGTTAATTTGTCATGTCACTTTAAATAGTTTTTTAGTTTGTCAAGCTGGTCCACGTGAACTATTTGCTTCGCTAAGTGCTGCAATGTTTCTAAGCATTGTACAGTATGCACTGCATGTAACTTCACCTACATACCCTGTACAGTACACAGTGCCGGGTTCCGGTTGTGAGACAGACTTCCCATCTCACACCCGGAACAAAACAGAGTCTGGCTGAGAGGCGCTCGGCCATTCATAGGCAGTTTTGTATTCTGGGAATGAATACAAAGTTTCCTATTATTGGCTGAGTGAGAGGGACGGGCTAATGATATGACACTCTCAGATTCGACCAGAGATCAGATCAGAGGAAGCTTTGTATGTTTGGCCTTTGTTTAGACCAGCCTTTTTCAACCAGGGTGCCATGGCACCCTGGGTTGCCTTCTGAGTTCTCCAGGGGTGTCTTGACAAAAAGGCTAAAAATTGCAGAAAATTGACGTAAAATTGTCACATTTTCAGCCAGCAGGTAGACCAAGCCTGCCTTTTTTTGTTACTCAAAGCCACCGGTTTTATTTGTGCAGTAATACAAACTTGGGCAACATGTGGGCCAGCTGCTTGCACTTTAACAACCAATGATGTCATAGGATGATAAAGAGGACATTGGGCGTCTGAGGACGTCCTTGTTTTCCCCTCTTCGTCAGCACTGGGGTCACATTAGTTGAATGACATTTTTCAAAAACAAAAGAGAGGCAGAGCTGATCCTCAATAATTTGATAAAATTAAGATGTAAATACAGTAACAAACTATGAAAAAAATACCAAAAAACATCTATTTTAACCACTTCCCGCCCGGCCTATAGCAGAATGACGGCCGGGCGGTGGTTGAGTTATCCTGACTGGACGTTCTATGATGTCCAGCAGCATAACAGCCGCCGCGTGCCCGTGAGGGCACGCATCGTGGCGATCGGTGGTGCGGTGTGTCAGCCTGACACACCGTTACACAGATCATGGTAAAGAGCCTCTGACGGAGGCTTTTTACCACGTGATCACGATGTAAACAGGAAGAGCCGTTGATCGGCTTTTCCTCACTTGCGTCTGACAAATGCGAGTAGAGGAGAGCCGATCGGCTGCTCTCCTGACAGGGGGGTTCTGCGCTGATTTTTTATCATCGCAGCCCCCCTCAGATGCCCGCCCAGGTCCACCAGGAAGCAGCCAGGACTACCAGGGATGGCCACCACACTGGACCACCAGGGATATGCCAATCAGTGCCCAGGCAGCTGCCAATCAGTGGCAATTAAAAATGCCTGCCAGTGCAAGTGCCACCAGTGCTGCCTATCAGTGCAGTCTATCAGTGCCAGCCATCAGTACCCATCAGACCTGCCTTTCAGTGCCCATCAGTGCTGCCTATCTGTACCCAGCAGTGCCGTCTATCAGTGCCACCCATAAGTACCCATCAGTGCAGCCTTTCAGTGTCCATCAGTGTCGCCTATCAGTGCTCACCAGTGCCACCTATGAGTGTCCATCAGTGCCACCTATCAATGCCCATCAGTGCTGCATATCAGTGTAACCCACCAGTGACGCCTATCAGTGCCCATCAGTGACGCCTATCAGTGCCCATCATCAGTGCCACCTCATCAGTGCCATCTCATTGGTGCCACCTCATCAGTGCCACCTTATCAGTGCCCACCAGTGCAGCTAATCAGTGCCCATTAGTGAATGAGGAAAATTACTTATTTACAAAATTTTATAACAGAAACAAAGAAAAACATTTGTTTTTATACATTTTCTGTCTTTTTTTTATTAGTTTAGCAAAAAAGAAAAAACGCAGAGGTGCTCAAATACCACCAAAAGAAAACTCTATTTGTGGGAACAAAATGATAAAAATGTAGCTTGGGTACAGTGTAGCATGGGCGCACAATTGTCATTTAAAAAAGTGACAGCGCTGAAAGCTGAAAATTTGCTTGGGCAGGAAGGGGGTGTAAGTGGCTGGTATTGAAGTGGTTAAATAAATCCCTATATCAATAAAGTGCAGAGTGCTCAAAAAAATATATGCAATGTGTCTATATATATCTATAATAAGTGCAATAAAGAAAACACAAGAAAAGCAAAGACCATCTTATTAGTGATCCAAAAACTGTGTATCTGCCAAAAAATGTGTATACAGGAATACAGTGGAACCTCGGTTTAAGAGTAACTTGGTTTGAGAGCGTTTTGATTTGCGAGCAACTTTTTTTTTAAAATTCTGACTCGCAAGACAAGCAGAATTCAAGCTAAATAGGCCTGCAGTACCTCATTTGGCCTGAGGTATGGGGGCGCAGAAGCTGAGCAGAGCCGAAAATAGGCCTGCAGTACCTCATTTGGCCCGAGGTACGGGGGTGCAGGACCCGAGAAAAGCCAAACATTGGCCTGCAATACCTCATTTGGCCTGAGGTACAGGGGCACAGGAAACAAGCCAAAGTGTCCTCAGGCCTTTTCGGGCATTTTTGGCGCTCTCCGGCGCCCCCTTCCACCTCTGGCCGCATTCGGTAATGCATCCCAATGAAGTCAATATGGAACTAATTATTTTCGTTTCCATTGACTTCAATGGGAAAACTCGCTTTGATATGCGAGTGCTTTGGATTACGAGCATACTCCTGGAACGGACTATGCTCGTAATCCGAGGTTCAACTGTATATTTAAAAGGTATATGATCTAATCAATACACATTAATTAAAGTTCATAAATGTGAAGGAATATAAATAATTAATAGTGACATTCGGTGATATCTTGTATGTAGATCAAATGTGATAAGAAACACCCAATGTGATCCTCCACCAGTTGCACCAAACTGACTCACCGACTAAAATGGCTGGTAAGATTAAAACCAGCAGCTGCCCCTCTCTATTGAAATCAGTGCTAGGATCCAGAGAGCCGTTTAGCAATACATAAAATCCTCTTCAAGACTCAAGCCATGATCCCCACATATATAGAAGAAGAGGAAGGAAGCTCCAAGAGTGTAATAACATGTTTAAATAGTTTATTTAAATCATATGCAATCATTACACTCACATTTAAAAGTGTCAAACCCGACACTAGGGATAGCCAGCATGTATGTGTTCCTAATCACCTCCGGCCTCTCAGCTTGGTATTTAAGCCGCAAGTGTGATCCTGGATAGCCTATTGATGTCAGAGTCCTTGCCCTGCCCTACGCATTTCGTCATACAAGGTCTTCCCGGAGCAGCAGTTAGTTGAATGAAAACTGAGGAAGATGAGAAACACTGGAATACTAGTCAGTAGCAGTGTGAAAAGGTATATTTGTGTAGCGGGGTCATCCTGTCGGAGTCTAATGACAGGCCATCCCCGCTGGAACTTTATTCTTGCTTGTAAATATGTAAGATACCTTTAAGAAAGTGATGCATTGTGGGACTGCAAGTAGCAGGAGATATGGACTCCATTGACTCTTAGGAGAAACAGACTACACTCCCCACAATGCCCTGCGTCACTTGAACATGTGACACCTCCGCACAGACTTATGGGGGAGGTTACTTAAGGAGAGGGAGTGGCTGTTTTCGCTCTCTCGGGACCTGCATTCTTCTCCTCTGCGGAGCTGCTGACACCACAGCTGTGCTGCTAGGCCAGAAGCCTAGGCCTAAACCCACCGAGAGACCAGCCATCCAGAAGGAAGCAAGACTCCAGTATCCAGCCAGTGTTTCCGGAGATCGAAGAGGCAGCCCAGCTGACAACTGAAACAGTGGAGCATCCTCGTCCAGGATCCTCGTGCTGCGGAGCAGTGTTCTACCAACGCGCCTTCTGAGGAGAATTCAGGCGGATCGGCCTGTCGGGTGAGAGAGCACACGCTCAACTCTTACTTCCCCTTCAGACAGACACCTTAGTGCCACCTCACAGGCCGGAGACACATGTTGGCCTCCCGCTGAGACTTGGAGGCCTTATTAACCATTTAAGTGTTCATAGAAGTGACTGACGCTGACGAGTGATCAGTTCACCAACGTTTGCTGTTCCAGATACTCTGTTGTGTAGCTTCATTCATCAATTGCCAATAGGTGGAGTATAAGTTTAACGTGCACCAACCGGCCGCAACGTGAGCTCTAACTGTTTACAGGACTGCCCGCTAGAGGGCGCTCGCGAGCATAGACTGCCTAGCTTAGTTAAGTGAATGGTACCATTCTTTATGTTTAGGTCTTTAACTACTGATACTAATTGCTGATTCCAGTAATGGCCCTTACTGAATCACAGTGAGTCATTACCTGCCAGTTGCTTGCTTGTGATGTAAATCTAAGCCTGTTTGCTAAGTTCACATAAAGTAAACTTGTCTTTTCTGATTTAAATATATCAGCTGTGTGGAGTGTATTTTTTAGTCTGGAGGGACCATCCAAAGAAAAAAACAGGTAATACTATTGCCATATTGTTATTGCATGTTGTGTGCCTGCTATTGTGACCCCAGCCAAACAGAGGTCACAATACCCTGCAATACCAGACTTCTGATGTGTCTAGGGAGGGTTAGAGTAAATTAAATTAGGGGTGAGCCAAATCAAACAGAGTAGATCCCAAAACAAACCAGCAGCTCCTTCGGGGGTAGCGCTACATTTGCTTTGTAAAAATAAATCACCTCCAATGTTGGGTGTCCTACGTGTGTTGATGCTGCTGCATGTAAACCTATTAGTTTAAAAAAATAATAATAATTGGGTACCTCGAGGTTGTGTATAATTGTATTGGGTGCCTTGGCTGAAAAAGGGTTGAGAAACATTGGTTCAGACTACAGTGTTTGCAAGGTGTAGAAACAGGTTCCATAGGCCGACACACGTCACGGCTGGAATAGGGGAGAGAGTTATGAAGCTTTGGCGCAGTGAGATTATTGGGGATTTCTAGTAGTTTGAGATTGTTACTAATCATGCATCAATAGTGTATTTAGAGCCAGGTCTCTGAGTATGACTGATGTGGGATATTTTTAGATGTTTTTTATGAGATATTGCATTATTATTCTTTGTTATTATTATTCATGTCTTTTCCAACTGGTTTTAAGACCCTAATAAAAAAATAGGACTGTTTATGTTACATTTAATTGTAGTGCAGCTTTCCTTCTCTCTTAACTACTTCAGCCCCGGAAGAATTGGCTGCCAAATGACCGAGCCACTTTTTGCGATTCGGCACTGTGTCACTTTAACTGACAATTGAGCGGGCGTGTGACGTGGCTCCCAAACAAAATTGATGTATTTTTTTCCCACAAATAGAGCTTTCTTTAGGTGGTATTTGATCACCTTCTGCGGTTTTTATAATTTGCGCTTTAACCACTTCAGGCCCGGGGCAATTCTGAAACTTTGGGCCAAATCCACAAAGAAGTTACCCTGGCGTATCTATTGATACACCGCTTAACTTCTAGTTTGCTCCGGCGTATCTTTGTTTTGTATCCACAAAACAAGATACACCTGAAGCTGGGCTAGATCCGACTGGCGTATGTCTTAGTACGCCATCGGATTTAAGGTGCATATTGCGGGTGCGTTTCCGTCGATTTCCGTGTTGAGTATGCAAATTAGCTAGATACGGCGATCCACGAACGAACGTCCGGCTGGCGCATTTTTTTACGTCGTTTCCGTAAGGCTTTTTTCGGCGTATAGTTACCCCTGCTTTTTGAGGCGTACTCAATGTTAAGTATGGACATCGTTCCCACGTCGAATTTTGAAAATGTTACATCGTTTACGTAAGTCGTTTTGCGAATAGGGCTTTGCGTAGAATTACGTTCACGTCTAAAGCATTGGCGTGTTGCGGGTTAATTTGGAGCATGCGCACTGGGATACCCCCACGGATGGCGCATGTTCAAAAAAAACTTCATTTACGTCGGGTCAAGACGTATTAACATAAAACACGCCCCCATCTCATCCATTTGAATTGCGCGCCCTTACGCCGCCAGATTTACGCTATGCCGCCGTAACTTTAGAGGCAAGTGCTTTGTGAATACAGCACTTGCCTCTCAAAGTTGCGGCGGCGTAGCGTTACTAGGATACGCTACGCCTGCCAAAAATTATGATCCGCTACGTGGATCTGGCCCTTTGTTTCTACATGTAAAAATCATATTTTTTTGCAATTTTTTGCTGGAAATTTACATAGAACCCCCAAACATTATATATGTTTTTTTAGCAGAGACCCTAGAGAATACAATGGCGGTCATTGCAATTTTTTATCTTGCACGGTATTTGCGCAGGAATTTTTCAAACGCTTTTTTTGGGAAAAAAAAACGTTTCATGCTTTAAAAAACAAAAACAAAGTTAGCCCAATTTTTTTGCATAATGTGAAAGATGAAGTAACGCTGAGTAAATAGATATCTAACATGTCACGCTTCAAAATTGCACGTGCTCGTGGAATGACGCCAAACTTTGGTACCTAAAAATCCCCGTAGGCAACACTTTAATTTTTTTTATTGGTTACATGTTTTGAGTTACAGAGGAGGTCTAGGGCTAGAATTATTGCTCTTGCTCTAACTTTCGCGGTGACACCTCGCATGTGTGGTTTGAACACCGTTTTCATATGTGGGCGGGTCTTACGTATGCGTTCGCTTTTGCATGCGAGCACACGGGGACAGGGGCACTTTAAAAAAAATATTTTGATCACTTTTATTCCTATTACAAGGAATGTAAACATCCCTTGTAATAGGAATATGGCATTACAGGACCTCTTTACAGTGAGATATGGGGTCAATAAGACCCCACATCTCACCTCTAGGCTGGAAAGCACGGCCTTCAACGATCATAGAGACTTCAGCGACCATCTGGGGGCCGGCCGATCCTGTCACCGACTCACCGATCCCACAGGTGAGTGGGCAGAAGCACCGGAGGGCGGCGGGAGGGGGGGACATGCCCTTTCGCCGCCCGTAGGAATGATCTAGCAGCGGAACAGTCGCTATGATTGTTCCTATTGTGTAGGGAATCGCCCGCTGAAAATGCGGATATCTGAATGATGCCTGTAGCTGCAGGCATCATTCAGATATAACCGCACAAAGCCCAGGACATCATATGACGTCCTCTGGGCCTTAAGTGGATAAACAAAAATAGAGCAACAATTTAAAAAAAAGCAATATTTTTTTCTTTTTGCTATAAAAAATATCAAAAAAAAATCAAAAAAAAAAATTTCCCTCAGTTTAGGTGGATACGTATTCTTCTACATATTTTTGGTAAAAAAAAATCACAAATAAGCTTGATTGGTTTGCGCAAAAGTTATAGCGTCTACAAAATAGGGGATAGTTTTTTTGCATTTTTATTATACATTTTTTATTAGTAATGACTGCGACATTATGGCGGACACATCGGACACTTTTGACGCTATTTTGGGACCATGGTCATTTATACAGCGACCAGTGCTATAAAAATGTACTGATTACAGTGTAAATGACACTGGCAGTGAAGAGGTTAACCAGTAAGGGGCGGGGAAGGGGTTAAGTGTGTCCTAGGGAGTGATTCTAACTGTGTGGGGGCTGGGCTTACTGTGACATGTCACTGATCGCTGCTCCCGATGAGAGGGAGCAGATGATCAGTGTCATGTCACAAGGCAGAACAGGGGGATGCCTTGTTTACACAGGCATCCTCCCGTTCTGCAGCTCCATGACACGATCGCGGTAGGGTGACCACATTTCCAAACTACCATTCAGGGACACGCTCCCTTTCCAAAAATCAGCTTGTGCTGTAACGAATCGCAGCACAGTGATTGGACACAAGAGGTGGGATTTATGATTTCTCCAATCACAAGCAGGGGGCGGGATTGTGCTCTTCCAGGCATTCCCGGCCAGGGCAAGTACTGTCAGTGAGTAAAGCGGTGATGAGGCGGCCTTTTTTGGGGGCCTCAGATTGGCCCGGGGGTTAGCTGTGTCAGTTTCGTTCCGGGACACTGTATTGTCCTGAAATGAAGGTGCCCGGGACAGACCTGCAAAATGCGGGACTGTCCCGGGCAATCCGGGACACGTGGTCACCCTAGATCGCGGACACCAGCAGACATTGAGTCCCGGGTCCTGTGGGCATGGTAACGGAGCTTGTGGCAGGGGCGCGAGCCCGCATGCCGCGAAATTTAAAGCAACGTATATATTAGTTGCTTTGCGCAGCCGTGCCATTTTGCTGGCGTATATGTGCGTGGCACTGTCGGCAAGCGGTTACATTTTTGTTCTAAAACACCATGCGCCACCATACCCTTTGGCAGTTCAATCCAGTGTGATGAGTGGATATGTGGATTTTGGGGGAAGTACGGCAGCTGTTGCTGAACATTGTCACTCATCTAAAGGAAGTGTACTCATAACAGACTTCTTGTTTGGGAGGAAAGCAGGGATATTTTAGATTTTATATTATATATGTGATTTTATTTGGACTGTAGATACCCTTTAATTGTGGAGAAGTTGGAAGCAGCACCTTTGTTATAGGGGTTGCAGCCCTGTTCAGAATCCTTAGGAACAGGGGGCCAGATTCTGGTACCTGCGGCGCAGCGTAACGTAACCCGTTTACGTTACACCGCCGCAAGTTTTCAGTGTTAGTGCCCGATCCACAAAGCACTTACCTGGAAACTTGCGGCGGTGTATCGTAAACACGTCCGGCGCAAGGCGGCCCAATTCAAATGGGGCGGGTACCATTTAAATTAGGCGTGCTCCTACGCCGGAAGTACTGCGCATGCTCCGGTCGCAAGTTTCCCGACGTGCTTTGCGCAAAATTACGACGCGCCAACGTGTTGAGAATCGTGACGTGCGTAACGTACTTATCCCGGGAAAACAAAAAAATTCAAAAGCGACGCGGGAAAGACGGGCATACTTTAACATGGTGGAGTAATTTTCCACCATGTTAATAGCAGCCCTATCTTTGCGATGGGAATCTAAAACTTGCGACGACGTAACGACGGGAAAAACCTTTGTGGATTGCCATAACTGCTAATTTGCATACTCGACGCTGGTTTACGACGCAAAATCCCCCCAGCGGCGGCCGAAGTATTGCATCCTAGAATCCGACTGTGTAATTCAATTACACCTGTCGGATCTTAGGGCTAGCTATGCGTAACTGATTCTATGAATCAGTCGCATTGTTAGAACGGCCCTAAAACAGAGATACGACGGCGTATCAGGAGATACGCCGTCGTATCTCTTTGGTGAATCTGGCCCAGGAGGTTCAAGATTTGCATACCTGCTATAAGCATAATGGTTTTGGTAGATTTGTTTTTGATCCCAGGAAAAAATATTTAAAAAATACTGGTATTACCTCTCTTGATGCATATTTACTAAAATTTGTGTTTCTCTGGGGTCCCTCTTTAAAGAACGAAACATTTGCATATGAGCTTACTGAATAGCAAAGGTTTCTATTATGCCTGGCAGCCAGATGGGTGGAGTATTGCTTGCTGTCTTTTTATAACCCGAGGACACATAAATAATATTTAATCTTTTACCAGAGTATCTTTATATAGGGTTGACAATTACTTTTTTAATAGCCTAGTGGAAAAAGTGAAGAAACATTTTAACCTTTCGGATTAAAGTTGTTTACTGCCAGAGGTTATGATGCGGAGTTGTATTTTGGTAACAATCCAGATATATTGACACTTATGATGACCTATGAAGTCTTTCTGGAATGCTGAGAAACACAGTCTGGACATGCAGGGCCGGCCTTTGGGGTGTGCGAGCTGTGCGGCCACACAGGGCGCCATGGGCAACAGGAGCACCGTGCGGCCACCCAGAGGCATATTAAGGGGGGGCGAGCCGCCCCCGGGTACCACACACTGGGGGGGGGTGTCAGACCGGCACCCCCTCCGCGATTGTATTACACCCGCGGTGGCATTTTTTTCCTCTTTGTGTATGTTTAGGTGACCAGGGGGCGAGGGGTGAAGATGGGGGGCGCCACAGGATTAGCTCACACAGGGCGCCTGAACACCTAAGGCCGGCCCTGTGGACATGGGTAAATGGGGCCTATAACCAACCTGTATGGCATGCTTAAGCAGCTGGAAAGTAGAACAACAAATCACAGCATGCCCTGCCTGACAGTACATCAAATTATGTATATAGTGAATCACAGACTCCAAAAAGAGTGAAGAATCTTATGCCGCGTACACACGACCGTTTTTCGGGTTCTAAAAAATTACGTTTTTAAAGGGTCTACAAAAAAACTAAGCTTTTTTCAACCCGATCATTAAAACGGCCTTGCCTACACACGATCGTGAAAAAAAAATGCTTTAGAAAAGCGCGGTGACTAGTGTTGAGCAGAATACGCCATATTCGATTTCGCGATATATCTCGAATATATAGTCGAATATTCGAGATATATTCGCTAAATTCAAATATTCGTGATATTTTATCGAAATGAAATGATTGCGAATTTTCGCTATTGCGAATGCGAAAATAATTGCGAAATTTCGATAACTGCGGTAGGAGCACTCTGATTGGCTCAGAATATTCTTGATATTTTTTCGAAATTTCGCAAAATGCGAATGCGATATTTACTGCGCAATTTCGACAAATGCTGTAGGAGCACTCTGATTGGCTCAGAATATTCTTGATATTTTACAATACAAAATAATTGCGAATATTCGGCAAATGCGGAAGGAGCACTCTGATTGGCTCAGAATATTCTTGATATTTTACAATACAAAATAATTGCGAATATTCGGCAAATGCGGAAGGAGCACTCTGATTGGCTCAGAATATTCTTGATATTTTACAATACAAAATAATTGCGAATATTCGGCAAATGCGGAAGGAGCACTCTGATTGGCTCAGAATATTCGTGATATTTTACAATAGAAAATAAAAAGTGTTTTGCATTGGTGGTGATTCTTTACTTGTCACAGCCGTTTGTCAATCAAACACCTTGAAGATTGAACACGTTCATGCTGCATGCTTTGGACTTTTTTTCACTTCACATATCAAAGACATTTTTATGAAAGATTATTTTTCTATTATTGGGACTATATTTCTTTATATATTTGTTTCACTGTGTATTTCACAAGTTATTTGCGCTTGCTTATTTTATAATTTGCCCACATGTCTTGTCACTAGACATATTTTTTATTCTTGTAGAGCGACTCCATTTCTGTCTTGTATTAATTTATGTTGTATAACATTTTTGAGTTGCTGCTGTATTCTCCCCTTTTTTTAAGGTATGCGCAATTTTTTCCTTCTTACAAAAAAAAATAATATCAAACATACAAATATTCATAACAGAAACATACACAAAGCCCCCCCCTTTTGCATCAGAGACAATCAGAGTTCTCCTACCACAGTTATCGAAAATTCGCAATCATTTTCGCATTCGCATTAGCGAAAATTCGCATTTTTTTTTTTTTATATTCGGCAACATAAAAGGATCGCCTCAGCTTAGCTACTCGGCCCAGGGTCTCTAATCATACCAGCAATGCTTTTAGACGTCGATAGGATGTGATCTGTTTTAAAAATAAAATTGAAAAAATGCGAATATTCGGAATCGCGAATATTCACCGCGAAATTCGAAATATATCGCGAATACTCGAATATGCCATATTCGAGCCGAATATTCGCAATACGAATATTCGTGAGCAACACTAGCGGTGACGTACAACACGTCTGACGGCACTATAAAGGGGAAGTTTTATTCGGATGGCACCACCCTTTGGGCTGCTTTAGCTGATTTTGTGTTAGTAAAAGACGATTTGCGCTTTTCTGTCTGTTACAGCGTGATGAATGTGATTACTCCATTATGAACGGTAGTTTTACCAGAACGAGCGCTCCCGTCTCATAACTTGCTTCTGAGAATGCGCGTTTTTTTCACGTCGTTAAAGCCCACACACGACCATTTTTTACAACCTTAAAAACGACAACGTTAAAAATGTGAAAAAATAGAGCATGTTCGAAAAAATATTGCCCATTATTTAGATCGTGAAAAATGCTCTGGAGCCCACACACGATCGTTTTTAATGACATAAAAAAAAGAAACGTCATTTTTTTACAACCCAAAAAACGGTCGTGTGTATGCGGCATAACTACCAGGTCATAAAATTATCCAATAATGGAAGCAGGGTCATAATTTTTTTTTAAATAGCCATTGATGGAATCAGGTTTATCAAAATTCAGATGACCATCAATGGAACCAAGGTCATTAAATTTCACATGCTCATTGATGGAACCAAAGGCTTCATTCCCAGGGCCAGAACTTTGTCACCAAAGACCAGAACAGGATTCAGAAGCAAAATGGTGTTTTTCAGAAGTCATAACTGACTAGAAGAGCAATAACTATGTAATGTATTCAGCACCTGAAGTGCTTCGCCAGAGATCAGGACCAGAATTCACAAGATACATGATACTGGAGTCCACAATCAACTACCAAAACCATGTTAATGGCTTCAGAACTGCAGTGCTTGAACTAGATATGCATTATTAAAAGCAGAAACACATTAGTAAAGGCCAATTTCCAGTGTGTTGGTTTGCCTGTGTATTTCTAGGAAATCAAACCTCAAAGAAACTGTAAAGAATAAGGAAAATTGTTATCCATACTTACCATAATTTTCCTTTTCTGGATCTTCTCTATGTCAGCCTACTGTGGGTCAGCTCCGCCCTCTCTGACCCCTCCAGGACCGCCTTTTCCCTATCCCATAATGGGTGGCTGTCTGCCCACACCAGTGTTCAAAAATACAGATAAACCGGGTGGGAATCTTCGGCTGCCATAAGGATCCAGGAAAGGAAAATTACGGTAAAAATGGATAACAATTTTCCTTATTCCTGGACCTCCCCATGTCAGCCTACTATGGGATGTAACAAGCAATATTAAGAAGGGAGGGAAGACCAAAAAATAAGCCAAACTCTCAATGCAATGCTACTCAAACTTTTTAATGGGCAACAGCCGCCGTAATAATCGTAGAGCCAAAATTTTTCCAAAGCAGAGCAGCAGACCGATCAGCTGGGGGCTGAGATTAGTGCAGTAGAGCAGCGATGAGTCCTCCTGCACATAGAGTGGCTCAGAAAGTGCCCTGGCCCGCCCCTAGAAGACAGAGCCTGCTGCAAATCAGCAGTGAGCATTCTGGCGGTTGCTAGGCAACCCGACAAGAAAGCTGCCTTTGACGTCAGCTACCCAATTCTGAGCTTTCTGAAAGGAATACATGTGGGGGCAGCAAACTACAGGTCCCAGAGAGCCAAAACACTAACTGTACACACAAAAACCCAGGAAGGAAAGAGTGCCAGCACCTGCCTAACCAAGGTACAGTATATGCAGTCATTTATACTGCCAGTGACCTTGACAGTAATACACAGTCATTTATACTGTACCTTACAACCCACCTCCGTAGGAGTTTTACAACCTACAGTTGCAATAAAAAGTATGTGAACCCTTTTGGAATGATATGGATTTCTGCATAAATTGGTCATAAAATGTGATCTGATCTTCATCTAAGTCACAACAATAGACAATCACAGTCTGCTTAAACTAATAACACACAAAAAATTAAATGTTACCATGTTTTTATTGAACACACCATGTAAACATTCACAGTGCATGTGGAAAAAGTAAATGGACCTCTAGACTAATGACATCTCCAAGAGATAATTGGACTGTTGGCTGACACTTCACTCCAATCAATGAGATAAGATGGGAGGTGTTGGTTACAACTGCTCTGCTCTATAAAAAACACACACACACACCAGTTCTGGGTTTGCTTTTCACAAGAAGCATTGCCTGGTGTGAATGATGCCTCGCACAAAAGAGCTCTCAGAAGACCTACTATTAAGAATTGTTGACTTGCATAAAGCTGGAAAGGGTTATAAAAAAGTATCTCCAAAAGCCTTGCTGTTCATCAGTCCACGGGAAGACAAATTGTCTATAAATGGAGAAAGTCCAGCACTGCTGCTACTCTCCCTAGGAGTGGCCGTCCCCTATAGATGACTGCAAGAGCACAGCACAGACTGCTCAATAAGGTGAAGAAGAATCCTAGAGTGTGAGCTTAAGGCTTACAAAAGTCTCTGGCATATGCTAACATCCCTATTAGCGAATCTACGATAAGTAAAACACTAAACAAGAATGGATTTCATGGGAGGATACCACAGAGGAAGCCACTGCTGTTCAAAAAAAAACATTGCTGCACGTTTACAGTTTGCACAAGAGCACCTGGAAGTTCCACAGCAGTACTGGCAAAATATTCTGTGGACAGATGAAACCAAAGTTGAGTTGTTTGGAAGAAACACACAACACTGTGTGGAGAAAAAGAGGCACAGCACACCAACATCAAAACCTCATCCCTACTGTGAAGTATGGTGGTGGGGCATCATGGTTTGGGGCTGCTTTGCTGCGTTAGGGCCTGGACTGATTGCTATCATCGAAGGGAAAATGAATTCCTAAGTTTATCAAGACATTATGGCCATCTGTCCACCAGCTGAAGCTCAACAGAAGATGGGTGTTGCAACAGGACAACGACCCAAAGAATAGACGTAAATCAACAACAGAATGGCTTGAACAGAAGAAAATACGCCTTCTGGAGTGGTCCAGTCAGAGTCCTGACCTCACCCTGATTGAAATGCTGTGGCATGACCTCAAGAAAGCGATTTACACAAGACATCCCAAGAATATTGCTGAACTGAAACAGTTCTGTAAAGAGGAATGGTTAAGAATTACTCCTGACCGTTGTGCACGTCTGATCTGCAACTACAGGAAACGTTTGGTTGAAGTTATTGCTGCCAAAGGAGGTTCAACCAGTTATTAAATCCAAGGGTTCGCATACTTTTTACATCTGCACTGTGAATGTTCACATGGTGTGTTCAATAAAAACATGGTAACATTTAATTCTTTGTGTGTTATTAGTTTAAGCAGACTGTGATTGTCTATTGTTGTGACTTAGATGAAGATCAGATCACATTTTATGACCAATTTGTGCAGAAATCCATATCATTCCAAACGGGTTCACATACTTTTTATTGCAACTGTATATGGGGGGGGGGGTCTTCTAAACCGGGAGAGGCTGAACCCAAACAGGGTGGATGGAGAAAAAATAAAAATAAAGAAAGAAAAATAAACACAATTTTTTAAAGGCGTCTGGAGCGACGACAAAAAAAGAACACTTGTATGGACAGACAGCCGCCCTTTATGGGCTAGGAAAAAGGTGGTCCTGTAGGGGTCAGAGAGGGTGGAGCTGACCCATAGTAAGCTGACACGGGGAGGACCAGGAAAACTCTTTAACTTTGTACTACTGTTTCCATTAATACTTATTTAAAGGAAGTGCATTCTATATTTTTTTTCATCAGCCCATCATTCAAAATGCATGCAAAACATGTGTTTTTTTTAAATACTACTACACAATCAGGCTCTAAAAATGCATGCGGCATGTCTCTTATCTAAACCGAGTAGGCCCCATTGAGAGGTGAAGACTCCACTATGTAGAAGAGGAATTCCCTTTAAAAACTGGTGTTGGAACTTCGGGTTTCCCCTCATAATAACATCTTTCCTTTGTTATGTAAGTCCTTCCTTTCTCAAGGCCTTAGTCAGATGCACAAGCATGTATACTCTTCAAGAATTGATGCCACAGCTCTGAACATCTCTGGATAATCTCATGTCCTCACAAAGCTGATTTACAAACAAGTCAACTTTTCAAGTTCTCTCATAATACATACTCTGAAAGCAGTAGTATCACTTCTCATTGGTTACTAGTGCTTGGCTGTAAAGAAGTAGTCCCATCAGGGCAGCCATCACAAATTTTGGGGCTCCTTACACAGCTTTAGGCAGGGCAGGGCCCCCCTGTAGCAGAGAACCGGGTGGACGGGGACGATGAGGACCTGGGGACTATCGGGCCCGTTACAGGTGTAATACCTGTACCCCCTGATGGTGGCCCTGAGTCCCATCCTAATATATGTCACATTTGAGTCTTACATGGTGGGTCATGTTTAGAGTCTATTTCTTTTAGTGCTATTTGAACAAATGATGTAACTTCACAATGCAAGAGAATCAAAGAATAACTTATAGCAACCAGTCAGCATTCAAACCCTCAAACTGGACTGGCCCATCCTATGTAACAGCACAGAGCCAGTCACCAAGCTCCAGTGTCAGATCGGAGTTACGTGCTCCCTAACTTCTGACATACTGGGCACCTTTATTTTTCCATAAGGAATGGCTGCAGAGTATGGGCATAGCACAGGTTTATTTTTAACCTCTTGCTCAGGGCCGATCCGCCCTATAGGCTCACTATGCAAGCCGCTTGCTTAGGGCCCCGCAAAGCTGCGAAGGGCCCCCCAAATTACTAGAGGCCCCGCCTGGTGAGAAGTCATTTTTGTCCCCTCACCCCGCTTCTCAACTCGCTGGCTGCATGGGAGAAGAGGTAAGAAGTCAGCACCCCCTGCTTCTCAATTTAATGTAAGATGTCATTTCCAACAGCAGAACACCCCCTCCCCCAGCTTCTGTCGTCAGCGCCCCCCGCTTCTCATTTTTAATGTGCCATGTCATTTTGCTTAGGGCCCCAGGGAGGTCAGGATCGGCACTGCTCTTGCTGACCGCATAACGCATATATGTAGTGAAAGGAAAAGTGGGCTTTAATGCCCAGCCACCACACATATGTACCCACAGCGGCCTTAGGTTTTGTGATGAGAGCATGCGCGCTGACAGCCTTGGCCAGCAGAATGGGCTTATGTGAGTGCTGTGAGAGTCAATCACAGTGGCCACATGATAGAGAAGCCGTGTAGCCTCCCGCCATTAAAGCTCACTTAAAGGGCTAGTGGGAGGTCGGGTAAGAAAGTTAATGTATTGTTTAAACCTTAAACTGATACTGTTTGTTTATTCTTTAACAAGCTCAGATATAATGCCAAGGCTAACTATGAAACATTACTTTTATTTTTTAAATTTGACCATTCAGGGAAAAGAACCAGCTTTATTTCATAGCTCACCTACACTGTTACTAATGCTTACCTTCCTCATGTTTCCCCACTGCCCCCTCTATCAATTTGAACCCTTGTGTAGCACCCTGGAGTTTAGGCAGGGATGCTCCTCACAAATTTACTTGCCAGGAGTAGTCCACCTGGTCGATTGTTAGAGATCCATTGATTTCTCCTTAAGTTTGGCCTTATTGCACTTTTCTCTTCTACCACTAGGTGGCCGGGTACTTGGTGGTACTAGATATGAGAAGGACAACTCAAGGTCAGGTTATGGGTATATGGGGTATCTCAGCCAATGGGCAGGGGTTTTCTTGGATTCCTTGGCCTGCTGGGATAACCTATATATTTGGATGGAGTCAGGTGATATATGCTTTGTGCCCCCAGACGGCTGTCTGGGTGAATGTGTGTCGTGTTGCCCTGGGGTGCTAGGCTTGAGATTGGGCATCTGGCTGCTAGGCTGTCTGAGGCCTATCCAGAAGCAAGAGAGCAGCGCAGGGTTGGGATCGCGGCTTGTAGTCCAACCAGAAGTGACGGTTCTGCCAGCCGGAGAACCTATCAGTGGTCAGAGATAGAGGGGAAGCTGTCTCCACAAAGGGTCCATAGCCAACAAGTCAAATTTTGTAAAACCCACAGTAAAAAAATTGAAAAAATGGTGGTACATCAAAACATATTTGTCAAACCCAACAAAAGGCAAGTATGCCCTGTGCTGCCAGAGACAAGCTGTGGTCAGTCAATAGGGATCTCTTGCGTATAGCCCAACATGTTTCAGGATGAACAATGTATATTCCTTCACCAGGGAAGATGTCTGGGTGACTTTAATTCTCATTGTCTGATATGTAAACATAGTTGCATGATAATCACACTGTAAAGCACAATGTGAACATAGCAAGCAATATAGGAGTATAAATTTGGTATATAATATATGTATCCATTCCAATACTCACATGACGATCAGCAGTATAATAAACAAAAAAGGAAACACAAGGAATACAATTAATGGAGACTCCCAAAGTGACCAAAGCAGTCTGCAGAGCAGCAGATGGGTGGGCGTGCATCCCAGCCAGGATGAGCAAGCTGCAAACATCCATGAGAAATGCCTTGTAGGCTACACCAGTCAAAAAGGTATCAATATCTAAAGCAAAAAAAGCAATTGAAAGAGCGTATTAACACATACTTCCTAAATGTAGCGCCCATGTACCTTGTAGTACTGGCCCTAGTCAAATTTAAGTATAGATCAGAGTATAGTTAGACTCTGATCCTGATTGTTAGTGGCAAATTGCGGTTTCTGTCTCAGCTTGGCTGTGCTGTGAGCCCATTCTGCTGTGCTGGGGTGTTCTTCCAACCCCAGTACTGCAGGTGGCAGCAGTAGAGTCGAGGTTTGGGTGCTCTTCCCAGCAGCCAATCACAAGGGTTTGTCCTCGCTGTGCATGCTGGGAGGGGTATTTATGGGACAGGAGCCATTGTTCTGGGTCTTCTTCGTCCAGTGTGGCACCCACCTTTAGGGTGGCCACATAACGGCGCCCCGGCACTATGGCCTACCTAGCTGGGGCGTGCGTGCTACGCAGTGTTCATGGATCTGGGACCATGTTGGCCCGGAGCATCCGAACCAGCGATGGGGATCCAGTGAGCGGCTGGGTTCCCCTTTTTGAAGATCCTAAGCTGTGTGCTGTTCGGTGGGGAGTCGGTCTTAGGAGCGCCATTGAGAGGCTGGTGGTCCAATAGGGCTTGGACGAGACCACCAGGGATCACAGGTAGCCGGACACTGCGGGACTAATCACCTGTCAGTCGGTACCTGAGCGACAAGTTGAAGGAGATCCAGACATAACTCAACCAAGGAGGCACATCTCCAATAATTCTACCGAGAGGAGACCTGTGGCAGAGGTATCTTCTGAGGCTCTTTGAGAGGGGTCTGTGGCAGAGACTTTCTCCCAAGTTCAAGTTCACCAAGGAGGTCTGTGGCAGAGACTTATTCCTATAATTGTCCGAGTGATACTCCGGCTGCCAGGTCAGTGAGAATGGCCTGTCCGGGTGCACTGAACCCACTCCGGCGGGAGTGGTGAAGAAAAGTGTTACATTTGGAAGCAGGACTGTTTTCTATCATTACACCTGAATCTGCTATCCTTCCTCCTTTCAACTTTACTTTCCTCACCGCAAGTTCATTGTTTTTACCCGACTGGGTAATAAAGAGCACAGCAAAAGAGCACCTGTCGTGGACATTCCTTTACTTCTGTTTATGCACATACGCATCACTCGCCCCTAGAAAATTCGGAGCAGCCACAAGGTAACACGCCACCCAAAAATTCAGCAGCTCCACTGGGGGAAATGCTACATAAACTTAGACATCAGCAGACAGGATGAATGTTGCATAGAAATAAGATAGGGAAATCTGGTATCTCATAACCCCACCATAGAGTTCATTACCTTTCAACACACCAATGCAGATAACCACACCATGGCAGCAATGCTAAATCAGAAACATGCCTTTCAGGTATGTCTGCTTATATAGGGAGTATTCCTCAGGGAGAGCCAATAAACCATGAGGAGGAGGTGCTGGTACTCTGACATCAAAGACGCCACCACTTATGCCGTCTTAGGACAGGGACAGGCCACAAGCGGGTGGAGCCTACAAAAAAGCCTGTTTCCTTTTTTGTTTATTGTATTGTGGATCATCATGTGAGTATTGGAATGATTACATATATTATATACCAAATTTATACTGCTTGCTATGTTCACATTGTGCTTTACAGTGTGATTATCATGCGACTATGCTTACATTTCAGACAATGAGAATTAAAGTCACCCAGACATAATCTTCCCTGATAAAGGAATACACATTGTTCATTGCGAAACATGTTGGGCTATACGCAAGAGATCCCTATTGACTGACCACAGCTCATCTTTGGCAGCACAGGGCATATTTGCTTTTTGTTGCGTTTGACAAATATGTTTTGATGTACCACCATTTTTTCAAATTTTGTACTGTGGGTTTTACATTATTTGCCTTGTTGGCTCGGTCTAAAAAACAAAAAACACAAGTTTGTTATGTTTTGTATTAATAAAAGTGGCATTATATTGCCTTATACTATAAAATTAGCTTCATGACCATTTCTCCCTAAAAAGTCCAAGGGGGCAGCTCCAATCCTGCACTACAGTGCACAAACCCTTTTGTTTAGAATGTGGGGGGAAACAGGAGAACCCGTATGAAACCCACACAAGCACAGGGAGAACATGCAAACTCCATGTAGACAGTTTTGGCCCAGATTCAAACCGAGGACCCCACTGTGGCAAGGCAAAACTGCTAGCCACTGAGCCACTATGCTGCTATATTCTTCACAAAGGTTACAGTTAAGCCCTGTACACACGATCGGTTTGTCCATTGAAAACAGACCGATGGACTGTTTTCATCGGACAAACCGATCGTGTATGGGCCACATCGGTTTGTTTTTCATCGGTGAAAAAAAATAGAACATGTTTTAAATTTTTCCTATGGATAAAAAAACGATAGAAAAAAAATTATCGTCTGTGTGGAAGTCCATCGGACAAAAATCCACGCATGATCAGAATCAAGTCAACGCATGCTCGGAAGTATTGAACCTAATTTTTCACATCGTAGTGTTTTACGTCACCGCGTTTTGGAACGGTCAGATTTTTGACTGATGGTGTGTAGGCAAGACTGATGAAAGTCAGCTTCATCGGTTATCCGACAAAAAAATCGATCGGATTAGTTTCCATCAGATATCCGATCGTGTGTACGCGGCTTAAGTGTTTCAGCCTTCCCTTTATGAATGGTAGCAGTAGTAGCAGAAGAGGTAGACAATAGAAGAAGTGTCAGATTCATTTTTGAGCTAGCACCTAAACTGCCACTAAATGATATCCTTCTTACTACAGTTTTCTACCTCCTTGTAACATCCTCTGTGAGCCTCTGCATTACCTCCTCACTTTCGATTGTGTTTGATTGTGATCGGTATGTTTCTACATATAGCAGGGCCATGGAGAACGACTTAGCCACCCAATAACAGGAAGTCAGATCACAGCAGTAAAAAAAGATAATTTGACGTTTTGGAGGATGCTGAGAACAATACAAAGTACTTTTTAAGTAAAGGGTTTGTAAAGGAACTTTTTTTTTATCTTAATAGCTTCCTTTACCTTAATGCAGTGCTGTTTTCATGTCCTCATTGTTCGTTTTTGCTCTCAAGTTGCTGTAATTCTTCTCTGATCTCCACACTTCCTGGTTGTCTGTTTCCTGATAACCACAGTACTGGGAGCTTTCTCTCCGTGGTCACTAATCAAGGAGGTGTGATTACTGTGTGTCTAAAACCCCACAGCACCAATCAGTTTCGTTTTCCAAACCATCACTGCCCTGTATTGGCTCTGTATGCTCTGTACATCACAGAAGCAAGAAACAACATGCAAAAACGAAACTAGAAACTGCAGGTACATTATATGATTGATTTTTATCTATTTTTAATCATTTTTAAAAGGAATCAGTTAACTATTATGTCTCTATACCCTGTAAACAGTAATTTCAGCAAAAAAAAAAATCCTTTACAACTCCTTTAAGAATACTGTACAAACTTTGGTAGAATTTTATTTTTATTTTTTAACCAAAGTAATTTTAACATCGGTATTCCAAAATGTTCTAAAACCTTCCTAGTGGAAAAATAAAACAGTAATTGAGAGTGAATATTTTTATTTTAATATTGTATATCTAATACAATCAAGATTACATATTTTGGGGTCCCAAGAAACACTCCTTTATCAATGCTACAAGAATACAACCTATATATATATATATATACAGTGGAACTTTGGTTTACAAGACTCAGATTGCGAGTGTTGTCTCGCAAAACAAGAAAAATTCAAGCTAATGGGGTGTGCATGGAAGAATGTCCCTTACATTGGTGGTCAATGGGAAGAATGTCCCTTACATTGGTGGTCATTGGGAAGAATGTCCCTTACATTGGTGGTCACAGTGGGAAGAACGACCCTAATATTGGTGGTCACTGGTCAGTGAGGAGAATGTTCTTTACATTGTTGGTCAATAGGAAGAATGTCCCTTACATTGGTGTTCAGAGGGAAGAATGTCCCTTACATTGGTGGTCACAGTGGGAAGAACGACCCTAATATTAGTGGTCAGTAAGGAGAATGTTCTTTACATTGTTGGTCAATAGGAAGAATGTCCCTTACATTGTTGGGCAGGGTAAAGAATGTCCCTCTTTTTGGTGGTCAGTGAGAAGAATATCCCTTATATTGATTGTCAGTGGGAAGAATGCCCCTTACATTAGTGGACAGAGGGAAGAATGTGCCTTACATTGGTGCAGTGAGAAGAATGCCCCTTATGTTGGTGGACAGAGGGAGGAATACCCCTTACATTGGTGGTCATTGGGAAGAATGTCCCTTACATTGGTGGTCAGTTAGAATAATTACCCTTACATTGGTGATCAGTGGGAAGAATGTCCCTTACATTGGTGGTCAATGGGAAGAATGTCCCTTACATTGGTGGTCAGTGAAAAGAATACCCCGTACATTGGTGCACAGAGGAAAGAATGTCCCTTACATTGGTGGTCATTGGGAAGAATGTCCCTTACATTGGTGGTCAGTTAGAATAATTACCCTTACATTGGTGATCAGTGGGAAGAATGTCCCTTACATTGGTGGTCAATGGGAAGAATGTCCCTTACATTGGTGGTCAGTGAAAAGAATACCCCGTACATTGGTGCACAGAGGAAAGAATGTCCCTTACATTGGTGGACAGTGGAAAAATGTCCCTTATATTGATGGTGAGTGGAAGGAAAGCCCCTTACATTAGTGGACAGTGGGAAGAATACCTCTTACATTGGAGGACAGTGAGAAGAATGTCCCTTACATTGGTGGTCAGTGAGAAGAATACCCCTTACATTGGTGCACAGAGGAAAGAATGTCCCTTACATTGGTGGACAGTGGGAAGAATGTCCCTTACATTGGTGGACAGTGGGAAGAATGTCCCTTACATTGGTGGACAGATCGAAGAATGTCCCTTACATTGGTGGACAGATTTAAGAATGTCCCTTACATTGGTGGACATTGATGGAAAATGGGAAGATTGTCCCTTACATTGGTGGACAGATTGAAGAATGTCCCTTACATTGGTGGACATTGGTGGACATTGGTGGAAAATGGGAAGAATGTCCCTTACATTGGTGGACATTGGTGGACATTGGTGGAAAATGGGAAGAATGTCCCTTACATTGGTGGACAGATCGAAGAATGTCCCTTAAAAGATAGCTGAAAGGATTGTTGACGTTGGTGTACTTAAAAGGCAGAAATTGCTGATTGCTCAAGGAGCCCCTAGCAAGCATGAAAGGTACCCTGGTGGAACTAAAAAGTCACTCTGGTGAACAAAAAAGTAAAAAAATATTTAGGTCATGAAAAGGTTAATATTAAAAAAAAATGCATTTTGTAGTTTTGGTTTTGCCCAGATGATCTAGCAAATGTACAGAAGGAAAAACTGCAGTGTCAGGCTACAGCTTGCTTGAGATATGACAAGTCGTGCATGAATGGAAAAAATAATTATTGACCTTATCAAATGCATGGTAAGGAGGAGGGAAGGGCAGGTTATCTCTCTCAACAGTCACATAAGACATGTGCAGCCAGTTTTCTCTGAGAGTGTATGCATAGAAACGAAAAAACATACCAAAACATATCCTTTATATGGGTCACATAGACATAGAGATAATTCGATACAGACAGTGTGAACAAAGCATGCATATTTTCCATTTGCAACTACATTTTTTAAGGATTTATTTATGGTTTATCTATTATGTGGATCACACATAAAGCGACGCAGTGCCGAATCGCAAAAAGTGCTCTGGTCTTTGACCAGCAATATGGTCCGGGGGTTAAGTGGTTAATGACACTGATACACAACATATAACTTCATTCATGCCACTGAAAGGTAAAGCTAAAATGCAAATTTGCAAAAAAAAAAAAAAAAGAAAAAGTTATGCGGGGTGATTAAGTTATTTTTCCGGAGAATCCCAGCTGTTTACTCTGTGTACAAACTGCACATTAAACACCTCCTGAAAAGCGCATGAAATTATAGCAGCTGTCTGTGTATGTTTTATCCGATCGACAAAACATGTTCTGTCCCGGGCACAGCTGAGCTCTTGCTTGCAGCGAATTGTAATTTTACAACTGCAGATTGTGTTACCAGCCAGGCCTGTGAATGCAAAGCAGTTTCTGTAACTCTATGATATGTCTTTTACGGCCCTGCCCTGGCCAGCTAGTCAATCATCCTTTCAACATCTCTGGTCTCTCTGCCCATAGGCATTCTTCTCTATCAAGGACCATTCAAGTAGGGATTAAGAAGTGGAGTTAACTCGTGTGTGACTCTGGTCTGGAATGTAGTACAGGCCTCTGCTCACGGGGATGGAAATCCACCTTCACCGCATTCACATTTTCTGTCTGTAGTATAATTTGCGTCATCTTTAAAGCAATACTATAGTCATTTCTGGTTGGTTTTTCGGATTATAGGAAAAGACACATAAACATTGGTAGCGCATGCAAACTGCATGAAGATAGTTTTTTTTAGTGGGACTATACCAGGGGTCGAGTCCTGGGGAAAAAAGTGTGGGAACTCCCACCCAAGATCCACTCACCCACCAAAAAAAAAAAATGATACGCTCATATGCATAATTACTAAACCGCATGTTTTTCTTTAAGCAAGTTTGTTCTAAATCCCGCGATAACTCGCGGTAGACCTCCACAATGTCTCCTGGGAACAATGACAAAAGCTCCCAGGAGACATTGCGGCATCGAGGAAGTGACGGAATACCCGCACACTACCCAATGAATCTATATACAGGAAGAGGCCAGTAACATAAAGGATTACTAAGGTTCGCCTGCCCCTGACAGTGATTCGAGCTGGGCATCGCCGCTTAGTGAAGGATTGCCTCGGGTACTCCCAGTACTGTGGTGATCAGGAAACAGACAACCAGGAAGTGTCCAGAACAAAAAAATCCTGTTTCCTGATCACCACAGTAATGGGAGATTTCTCACTGTGGTGACTAATCAAGGAGGCGTGTCTAAAACCCCTTAGCACCAATCCAGTTTCGTTTTGCAAAACCTTCACTGCCCTCTATTGGCTCTGAGTCTCTGTACATCAGAGAACCAGAAAACAACAGCAAAAACTAAACTAAACTACAGGTACATTATATGATTGGTTTTTATCTATTTTTAATAATTTTTAAAAGGAATCAGTTAACTATTATGTCTCTATACCCTGTAAACAGTCATTTCAGCAAAAAAAAAATTCCTTTAGTGACCCTTTAAGCACGAGCACTTTACATCATCGCTTTATGGGACTTTGTTTCTCTGTGTGTTTTGTATTTTTATTTATAGATTTGATCAACACTAAGTGCCGGTTCACAAAGGGGCAACCCGGCTTACAGCACGACTTTGCAAGGCGACCTTAGCGCGACTTGGAGCAACTTACAATGCGTATGTACAATAAAACGACTCTCATTCACTTCAATGGAATTTCTCATGTCGGGCGACACAAGTCGGATCCCAAGTCACGGTAGTAAGAACCAGCACTAAGCGCAGCAAATTGTTTTCAAAAAGTAAAAATGTTTTTTTTTTTTCTCAAAATAGATTTTTTTTTTTTATTATTTATAGCACAAAAAGAAAAAACCCCAGAGGTGATCAAATACCACGGAAATAAATCTCTATTTGTGGGGAAAAAAGGACATACATTTTGCTTATGTACAACGTCACACAGCCGCGCAATTGTCAGTTAAAGTGATGCAGTGCCGTATTGCAAAAAATAGCCTGGTCATTAGGGGGGAAATCTTCCAGTCTGTAAGTGGTTAACTAATGGAAGTAGTAAGGTATTTTTTTTTTTTTTTATAAATATTATTTTGTATTATTATTTCTATAAATCTCATCAATAATATGATTTAAAGATATTTATATTATTGTTATTGTTGTTGCTGTTATTATTATTATTATTATTATTATTATTATTATTATTATAAGATATATTTTTAGTAAGTACAGCATTTCTTCTTTAGCCAGAAGGCATTTATCTGTCATCACTTCCATCACAAATTGAATAAAACAAGGAGTTTTAAGCCTGATTTTAGGATGCAGGGTGGAGCTAAGGTAATATGGAATTTCAAAACAATTCATTTCACAGCCTGGTTATGTGTAGAGTGATTGTCAGTAACATCCACTTAATGAATTGAGCTGGGAGATGAATGAAGTTTGACAGGCCAGCCTACTATGCAGGAACAGTAAATGTTTGCAGCACAGGGAGTGCTCAAGTTTGTTTTAGGCCAGATGGAGACAGGAGAGCAAAGGTTATATATTCAACATTCGGCTCTCCAATCCCTGCTGGCTGCTCTATAAGCTGGATATTGTCTGAATGTGCCGATTTATTATACATGCGGCGGGTTGTATCAATGTATATGTTTAAGGATTCAAAAATATAGGTTTGCATGTATGTACAAGGGTTCTACCAAAAGTAATGCAAACGTGGACATACAACTTTATAAATAATTGACATAGGTTGTTCAAGTTTGACAAGTTAGAATAAGTATTTTTCTTCTTCTATTTCATTGCAGATAATCAATGGATTCCAAGAAGAAGCAACATGCTGTCGTTGGCCCGGATTCAGGTAGATTTGCCCCTCATTTGCGGAGGCGCAGGGCAGCGTTTTTGCCCTGCGCCCCCTGCAAATTTACTGCGCTACCCGCGATTCACGGAGCAGTAGCTCCGTAAATTGCGTGTGCTCTGTGTAAACTTGCCCTGCGTAAGGGCGCCTAATGTAAATGATCCCGTAGGGGGCGGGAATCATTTAAATTAGGCGCGCTCCCGCGCCGAGCGTAGAGCGCATGCTCCGTCGGGAAACTTTCCCGACGTGCATTGCGGCAAATGACGTCGCAAGGACGTCATTTGCTTCAAAGTGAACGTGAATGGCGTACAGCGCCATTCACGAATCACTTACGCGAATTACGTAAAATTCGAACGTCGCGACGTGGGAACGACAGGTATACTTTAGCATTGGCTGCCCCTGCTATTAGAAGGGGCAGCCTTACGCTAAACACGCCGTACGGAAACAACGTAAATTGCGTACGCAGGGCTCGCGCAACATTGTGAATCGGTGTTAGTATGCAATTTGCATACTATACACTGAGCACAATGGGAGCGCCCCCTAGCGGTCACCGCTAGAATGCAGCCTAAGATATGCGTGGCATAAGAGCCTTATGCCACGCAGATTTTAGGCTGCAGTCGGCGTTACGATGTTCCTGAATCAGGAGCAATCGTAATGCCGGGGCAAGTAAGCATTTGCGCTGTGTAACCTATGGTTACACAGGCGCAATTGCTACTTGAATCCGGGCCAGTGAGTTCTTGATGAAGTAGGGGGTGCAGGCTGTCTGGCTTTGATTGGTTCCCACTGCATGGTCTTCAGTGCTGGTTCCCCGTCTTCATACTTCTTCATCCATCTGTGTACATTGCTCTTGTCAATGGTGTCATCTTCATAAACATTCTGCAGCCTTCTGTGGATGTTGGACAGCTTGCACCCCTCCTTCGTTAAGAACTCAATGACGGCATGTTGCTTCTGCTTGTAATCCATTATCTACTTGTGAAGAAAAAGAAGAAGGGTTACTATAGAGAAAGATTTGCTCTACCAATATGTGAAATTTGAATGAAAGACCAGGCCTTTTCTGGCAATTTTTGTTTAACCACTTAAGGACCCCTTCACGCAGAAGGGCACGGCTGGGCACAGGCACGTACCTGTACGTTGCCTTTAAGAGCCCAGCTGCGGGGTCGCGAGCTCGCCGCCGCGACGCGCTCGCGACCCGGTCCGAAGCTCCATGACCGCGCTCGCTGGACCCGCGCCCCCGATCGCCGCCGGTGTCCCGCGATCGGTCACAGGAGCTAAAGGTCGGGGAGATGTGAGTGTAAACACACCTTCCCCATTCTTCTGTGTGGCAGTGACACTGATCGTCTGTTCCCTGATATAGGGAACGACGATCAGTGACGTCACGCCTACAGCCACGCCCCCCTACAGTAAGAATCACTCCCTTAGGGCACACCTAACCCCTTAGCGCCCCCTAGTGGTTAACCACTTCACTGCCATTGTCATTTTCACAGTAATCAGTGCATTTTTATAGAACTTTTCGCAGTGAAAATTACAATGGTCCCAAAAATGTGTCAAAAGTGTCCGATGTGTCTGGCATAATGTCGCAGTCATGAAAAAAAAAATCACTGATCGCCGCCATTACTAGTAAAAAAATGTATTATTAATAAAAATGCCATAAAACTATCCCCTATTTTGTAAACGCTATAAATTTTGCGCAAACCAATCGATAAACGCTTATTGAGATTTTTTTATACCAAAAATAGGTAGAAGAATACGTATCGGCCTAAACTGAGGAAAACTTTTTTTTTTATATCTTTTTTGGGGATATTTATTATAGCAAAAAGTAAAAAATATTGATTTTTTTTCAAAATTGTCGCTCTATTTTTGTTTATAGCGCAAAAAATAAAAACCGCAGAGGTGATCAAATACCATCAAAAGAAAGCTCTATTTGTGGGAAAAAAAGGACGCCAATTGTCTGCGCAATTGTCAGTTAAAGCGACGCAGTTCCGAATCGCAAAAAGGGGCAAGGTCCCTAACCTGCATATTGGTCCGGATCTTAAGTGGTTAAATCAGTATTTTTTGCTAGAAAGTTACTTATAACCCCCCAAACATTATATATTGTCCATATGGAATAAAATGGCAATCGTTGCAATATTTTGTGTAACACAGTATTTGCACAACGGGAGAAAATACACTTTAATAAATGAATAAAAAAACAAACCCAATATATACCCAATTTCTTTTGCAAAATATGAAAGATATGTTACGCTGAGTAAATAGATACCTAACATGTGACACTTTAAAATTGCACAAACTCGTGGAATGGTGACAAACTACTGTATATAAAAATCCCCATAGGCAGCGCTTTAAAATATTTTACAGGTTACCTGTTTAGAATTACAGAGGAGGTCTAGCACTGGAATTATTGCTCATGCTCTAATGTTCGAGGCAATACCTCACATGTCTGTCTCTGATGAAGTCATGTGACAGTGACGATACGCGTCAGACACTAGGACACCGGAAGTGACGTTTGCACAGTGTGAGCTCGCTGCTCGTTTCTGATATACACTGCATTACTGCTTTAAATGTGACACACTTTGGAGCTGTCTTACCTTGCTGACCACCCAGCCTGGAGGGGAGCCTTAACCCCCTAGGCGCCACACTACTGGAAGGACGGATAGGAGTTATCCCCTCTACCCCCGAGTGATTCCATTGGTTTTATTGAATGCTGCTTACCTTCCAAGGTAATTTGCTAGCACACCTTCGGGTGTCACTATACACCGAAGATTCACCAACAAGTCACCTTGCCACCTGCTGATGTCATTTAGCACCCAGCACTTCACTCGCACTTTGCAATTTCTTTTGATTAAATTGTATTACATCTTGGACTGAGTCACAGTTGCATCATCCATCATTGGTGTATATCAGTTATGTCCAGTCATTCATGTTGATGGGAGCATAACACCATCCTGCGATTTCCTCTGCGACTGTATATACTATTATCTTTATGTTGCGATTCTATTTCTGCACCCAGCACTCTACTTGCACCTTGCAATTTCTTCACCTCTTGGACTGAGTCGCAGTTGCACCATTTACACTTTTTAACAATTGGACAATCTTGCGGTTCCATCCACCATTCATATGATGTGATTGTACTTACATTATACAGTCACCTATTTGTATGTATTTGCACTCTTATTCAGTTCACTGTTTTATTCATCCATCATTGTTGTATATCAGTTATGTCCAGTCATTCATTTTGATGGGAGCATAACACCATCCTGCGATTTCCTCTGCGATTGCATATACTATTATCTTTATGTTGTGATTTTATTTATGCACCTGAGTCACCTTATCTGCACTGTTTGCACATTCATTCAGTACACCTTTGGATGCACCTTATCTTAGCATTTATAGTGATTTTTATCTTTCAGTCAGTCTATTTGCATTAGGGCTGTGCAAATTAACTTTTAATTAATCGATTAATCTTTAATTTTTTTGATCGATCAAAATCTTTTTGATCGATTAAAAGTCTTTTGATTGGTTCTCACCTCTCCGCCGGCTTCTGGGCCTTCAGAGAGTTCCGTCGGAGATCCAGCAACGTCACGGACACCGGCGGGGCTTGCCGTGTCCATCAGAAGGGCTCCTTTGCTGTGACTTCATATCTGCATGCTGGTGGGACCTTACTATCTGCCACACACAAGGGCTGTTACACTTCCCTTTATCACTTCCCTCTATCACTCCCCTCTATCACTTCCCTCTATCACTCCCCTCTATCACTCCCCTCTATCACTCCCCTCTATCACTCCCCTCTACCTTCTCCTCTATCACTTCCCTCTATCACTTCCCTCTATCACTCCCCTCTATCACTCCCCTCTATCACACCCCTCTATCCCTCCCCTCTATCCCTCCCCTCTATCACTCCCCTCTATCACTCCCCTCTATCACTCCCCTCTACCTTCTCCTCTATCACTTCCCTCTATCACTCCCCTCTATCCCTCCCCTCTATCCCTCCCCTCTATCACTCCCCTCTATCACTCCCCTCTATCACTCCCCTCTATCCCTCCCCTCTATCCCTCCCCTCTATCCCTCCCCTCTATCACTCCCCTCTATCACTCCCCTCTATCACTTCCCTCTATCACTTCCCTCTATCACTCCCCTCTATCACTCCCCTCTATCACTCCCCTCTATCACTTCCCTCTATGACTCCCCTCTATCACTCCCCTCTATCACTCCCCTCTATCACTCCCCTCTATCACTTCCCTCTATCACTTCCCTCTATGACTCCCCTCTATCACTCCCCTCTATCACTCCCCTCTATCACTTCCCTCTATCACTCCCCTCTATCACTCCCCTCTATCACTTCCCTCTATCACTCCCCTCTATCACTTCCCTCTATCACTTCCCTCTATCACTCCCCTCTATCCCTCCCCTCTATCCCTCCCCTCTATCACTTCCCTCTATCACTTCCCTCTATCAACCTGGGATTCTACAGCCATCCACTGGGAGTTGTGATAGTTCCCTTCATGGGACATCTACAGGCCGACGGACTGATGTTAACCTCTCCTCATCTGGATTCAGCAGTGGTATCGTTGTACACATTTTTATACCAGTATCATACTTAGCTACATGTTTTTATGACTGCTTTTGGTACCGTTTGGTATTACTCGCACCATGTTTACAGTTTATGAAGCTACATCGATTTTATCTCCAGTGCAATATTTATTTTGTTACCTACTTGAAGACTATAAAAGTTTTAATGCTATTCCCATCGAGCGCTGCCTTTGTGTGTTTTTTGTATCCTGCTATCCATTTTTCCAGTGGTTGGTAGCTGCACTGGGAATCAGCCTGCAAGGAGATCAGCTAAAAGTAGTTGGATCTGTATGTGCGTTATAATTAATCGAAATTAGTCGATTAATCCATAAAAAAAAACGATTAATCGAACAGAAACATTTTGATCAGTAACAGCCCTAATTTGCATATTCATTTATCAGTTATACAATTTTGTTTTTTTATACATTTTTACCAATTACACCATTCTATGCTATTGGAGCGCAACATCATCTCTTGATTTTTTTTCCATATCTCACTGTGGGTAGTGGTTGGCCCATACGGTAGTTGCCGCACCTTTACCCTCTGCACACATAGGCCCAGATTATCAAAGGAGATACGCCGGCGTATCTCCAGATACGCGGTCGTATCTCTGAGTCTAGCGTAAAAAATAAAAACAGCAGAGGTGATCAAATACCACCAAAAGAATGCTCTATTTGTGGGAAAAAAAGGACGTGAATTTTGTTTGGGAGCCACGTCGCAATTGTGAGTTAAAGCGACGCAGTGCCGAATCGCAAAAAGTGGCCCGGTCATTTGGCAGCCAAATCCTCTGGGGGCCGAAGTGGTTAATGTGTATTATTTCCATGATCGCTGGTTTAAAATGAAGGCACCACATCTAAGGACTGGAAAGCTGCAAAATATAAAATTTTGGGTTTTGGGATTAGATACTTTTAAAAATGTACTCAATTCTTTTTTTCTGATAAAGCGATTGCACTTTGGTACAATTACAATGTATCAGTGTAACAGTTCATCAAATGATTTACTTGGTGTTCAGGGTTACATCAGCAATTTCTACTAATGAGCAGAACTGGCATAAAACAGGTACCCAGCCATGTTAATTCTTGAGAAACTTAATGAGTTGCTTTAATTTTTTTGGTCTAACTCCTAAAGTTTTCAAACAAAGTATTCAGTTCTCTCTGGAACAGCATGAGCCAAATCAGGCTTAGGAACAGCATATGCATGAAATATGCCACATAGATGTAATTAAAAAGGGGCAAGCGCTTAGCTGCCCCCGTCCAGCCCGGCCACCTGCTTGCGAAGGCAGCCTGCCTCCATTGGCCACGTGCCCCCATCTGTTCTTTAAAAACGCTGCGTATTTAACAGAGGGGCATTTATTCAGCCTCTTTTCCTTTTAATTAGATCTCAGGATGGGCATTACAATAAAGATCTTTGGCAAAAGAAGTGAGCACCGCTATGAAAATGGGAGAGCCGTCCTGGGTCACAGTTCACTGTCAGCTTATTGCCGACCGTTGCTGGAACTGAAGGGCTTAAAGCCAAGCAGAGGAAACAGAGGGGTCAGAAGACAAAACAAGGATCTCCGGAGCTGTTCCCCCCATTAATTGGGCTTTTTTCTTTTTTTTTTGTGTATCTGGCACTTTTCCCAGCACAAACACTGCAATAGCAAACAATGCACAGACAATGTTTTGTATCCTCCACAGAGAAATATCTTGTCATTGTATAAATTAAAAGTGTGTGTTGGTCAAACAATGCAATTTTGCATGGATAAGTCCGCTTCAGCACCTATTCTTTATTCTGCCATGTACATACTGCCTATGCAAATGCACCATTAGCTATACCCGTCCAACTAAAAACCATGGGCCAGATGCACGTAGATGGGTGCAAAATTGTGCGGGCGTAACATATATCATTTACGTTACGCCGCCGCAAGTTTTTCAAGCAAGTGCTTTATTCACAAAGCACTTGCTGTAAAGTTGCGGCGGCGTAGCGTAAATCACCCGGCGGAATTCAAATTCGGCAGGTAGGGGGCGTGTATCATTTAAATGATGCGCGTCCCCGCGCCGAACAAACTGCGCATGCGCCGTCCGTCAAATCTCCCAGTGTGCATTGCTCTAAATGACGTCGCAAGGACGTCATTGGTTTCGACCTGAACGTAAATGACGTCCAGCCCCATTCACGGACGACTTACGCAAACGACGTAACTTTTTAAATTTTAGACGCGGGAACGACGGCCATACTTAACATTGGCTGCGCCTCATATAGCAGGGGCAACTATACGCCGGGATAAGCCTAACGTAAACGTCGTAACTTTACTGCGTCAGCCTCGCGTACGTTCGGGAATTCGCGTATCTAGTTAATTTGCATACTCAACGTGGAAATCGACGGAGGCGCCACCTTGCGGGCAAAAAAAAATTGCAGTTTAGATCCGACGGCGTAAGAGACTTACGCCTGTCGGATCTAATGGATATCTATGCGTAACTGATTCTAAGAATCAGTCGCATAGATACGACGGGCCAGATTAGGACTTACGACGGCGTACATGGCGCTGCGCCGTCGTAAGTCCTTTGAGAATCTGGGCCCATGAATTTAAGACCCCGTGGCTTGCTGCCTCCCTGCGTTCTCTTGGCATGGCATATCTGTATCATGCGGCTCAAAAAAGCCAGTGATAATCCTCGTACACACGATCGGATTTTCCGCAGACAAAACCTCTGACTTTTGTCTGAAGGGCGTTGGCTGTGAAATTGTCTTGCATGCAAACGGCAAAGAATTGTCAGCAAGCAAACATGAAACCAAGTGATTTTTCAGCTCTTTAGCGCCACCCTTTGGGCAACTTCTGCTAATGTTGTGTTATGGTGAGCATTGCTTCCGAGTATGCGTGTTTGTACTTTGGAGTTTTGTCCGACGGACCTGTGTACACACAATCGTATAATCCTACAACGACAACACACAGATTGTTGGTAGACAATTTTAAAGCATGCTATCCCACATTTGTCCATGGAAAATCTTTCAAGCCTGGTCACAGTTTGACTTTTAGGCTGTGTACACACGATCAGTCCATCCGATGACAACGGATTGAAGGACCATTGTCATCGGTTAACCGATGAAGCTGACTGATGGTCTGTCGTGCGTACACACTATCAGTCAAAAAAACGATCGTGTCAGAACACGATGACATAAAACACAACGACGTGCTGAAAAAAACTAAATTCAATACTTCCAAGCATGCGTCAACTTGATTCTGAGCATGCGCTGGTTTTTAACCGATGCTTTTGCATACTAACGATCGGTTTTGACCATCGGTTAGGCGTCCATCGGTTTAATTTTAAAGCAAGTTCCTATTTTTTTGACGGAAGGATAACTGATCGATGGGGCCCACACACGATCGGTTTGGACTGATGAAACGGTCATTCAGTCTGTTTTCATTGGTTTTGACTGATCGTGTGTACGCGGCCTAAGGCCCCATGCACACGAGAAGCAAATGCAAACACATGTAAACTGAAGTTTTCAAAGGCAAAAACCGGCGTTCAAAACGCCAGTTTTTGCCGCAAATTTCACTGCGTTTTGCCGCGTTTGCGGCTATCAGCGTTCATAACAAAGACATTGTAGACCCTCCCAAAGCTTTGAAACGCAAAAACGTTTGCGTCTGAACCCAAAATTTTGCGTCTGAAAAATCAAGCCTAAACCCAACTGCTTTAAAACGCCAAAAAACGTGAATGTGTTCATGGACACATAGGATAACATTAAATGTGTTCAGGGGCAGTTGAAAAAAATGCCCAAATGCCTCTGAACTCGAGTTTAGCAGCGTCTCGTGTGCATGGGGCCTAAGTGGTTCTAAAACCTGAAGATTTTGTTATCTTAATGCATTCAGAGCACAGCTTCTCCGTCACCCCCCCCCCCCCCCCATACTTACCTGAGCCCGATCCAGCAATGTTCAGGAGAGTACTGTCTTTCTCTGCTCTCTCTCTGTCCATTGGTTCAGACACAGCAGTGGGAGCCATTGTCAATCACAGCCAGTGAGGAGGGAGTTGGGTACGGGGCCAAATCATGCTCCGTGTGCCTTATTGACACCCAAGCGTCTTGCTGTGGGGCACTCGGCAAGGGGGAGGGGCCAGTAGCACCAGCAGGGGACCGGAGAAGAGGAGGATCCAGGATGCTCTGTGCAAAACCAGTACACAGAGCAGGTAAGTATAACATGTTTGTTATTTTTTTTTTTTTAAAAGACGTTCCTTTACAAACACTTTAAAGCGGTTCTCCACCCTAAAGTGGAGTCCCGCTGATCGGAACCCTCCCCCCCTCCGGTGTCACATTTGACACCTTTCAGGGGGAGGGGGGTGCAGATACCTGTCTAAAGACAGGTATTTGCACCCACTTCCGGCCCGGCATTCACGGCCAAAAGACGGGCATTGCGTCACATCCCGTTGCCCCCCCCCCCCCCCCCGTTGTGTGCTGGGAACACTCGGCTCCCAGCACACAGCGGGAGCCAATCTGCGGGCGCGGCACGACTCGCGCATGCGCCGTAGGGAACCGGGCAGTGAAGCCGCATCGCTTCACTTCCTGGTTCCCTCAGCGTGGATGGCGGGGGGAGCAGCAGAGAGACGAGCGATCGCGCGTCCTCTGCTGCGGACGCCGCTGGACTCCAGGACAGGTAAGTGTCCTAATATTAAAAGTCAGTGGCTGCAGTATTTGTAGCTGCTGGCTTTTAATATTTTTTTTGGCGGAACATCCGCTTTAAGACTGTCTTGAGATTGAAACGTTTGAAGAGCTTGCAGGAACTTGAAACTGAAAGAGTATTTGTGAGTGATACATCCATGACAATATACACGAGAACACTAGACAAGGTACTAAAAACTACCTCTACAAATCATTCTAAAACAATGATGGTTTTATAAATGTATTGCTGTACATAGCTGGGCAGTTTTCATTTTACTGACTCATTTTATTAGTGGATGTATATTCGCTGCACTGCAGAGTCACTCTCCATTTATATGGAATTATATATTGGAAACAACAGTCAATTTTGTTGTAATAGGGATGCAAATTTTTTTCCTGACTCCACAAGAAGAGCTGGGTCAGTTCCTGGATAATGTATTCCCATATTGCAATATCTGTTTGTAATGATACATGTGAATGTCAACGAAAAGTCATCCAGTTCTTTTTCAGAATCCATGATTCATTGTGTGGTAGGGTGTTCCATTGCAAAACCATTCCCTCCATATGTTTTATGTTATGTTTTATACACCTCAATTAACTTTACATTGTAATATTCACTCACCGGCCACTTTATTAAGTACACCTGTTCAATTGCTTGGTAACACAAATTGCTAATCAGCCAATCACATGGCAGCAACTCAATGCATTTAGGCATCTAGACATGGTAAAGACAACTTGCTGGAGTTCAAACTGAGCATCACAATGGGCAAGAAAGGCGATTTAGGTGACTTTGAACGTGGCACAGTTGTTGGTGCCAGACGGGCTGGTCTGAGTATTAAAAAACTGCTGATCTACTGTGATTTTCATGCACATTCATCTCTAGGCCTTTGTTTTTGCACATTTGGAGCATGTGCGATACTGGCACATTGTATCCACCCCATTTTTAAACCACAGGAGATTCTGCACCTGGTAGGGCATGGGCAGCAATGCGCATCGCCCCTGGTGTGACATGGGAGAGGTTCCTACCTTCCTTGTTGGCGGCTTGTCCAGGTTTTGACGCTCGCCGGCTTCCTAGATGGCCTCTGCAGAGGCCGGAAGTGATGTGACGTTATTACGACACACATGCACAGTATATCGGGATGCCGGGGAATGCGACAGGCGCCATTCCTCCCCGTCTCTGGGGGATAGTGAATGGACATCCACAGAGGTCTTCAGCAGAGGACAACCACACAGAAGGGCGACTGCCTTTTCTTTAGGTAGACTGAGTGACAAATTCAGCTTTAATGATAACCAATAATCTTTTTTGATGTGAGTATGGAGGACAAAGGGGGATTTTGTTTAATCCTCCCTATTGATTTTCCTTGTGTATGACCCTGGAGTGACTATATATACACTGCTCAACAAAATTAAAGGAACACTTTTGAATCAGAACTCCTGGGATATTGATCTGGTCAGTTAAGTAGCAGAGGGGGAAGGGTGTATACAGAGGGGGTTGTTAATCAGTTTCAGCTGCTTTGCTGTTAAATGAAATTAATAACAGGTGCACTAGATGGGCAACAATTAGACGACCTCCAAAACAGGAATGTTTTTTCAGGTGGAGGTGTCTGACATTTTTTTCCCTACTCATCTTTTCTGACTGTTTTTCACTAGTTTTGCATTTGGCTAGGGTCAGTGTCACTACTGGTAGCACGAGGCGGTACTTGGACCCTATAGAGGTTGCACAGGCAGTCCAACTCCTCCAGGATGGCACATCAATACGTGTCATTGCCAGAAGGTTTGCTGTGTCTCCCAGCACAGTCTCAAGAGCATGGAGGAGATTCCAGGAGACAGGCAGTTACTCTAGGAGAGTTAGACAGAGCCGTAGAAGGTCCTCAACCCATCAGCAGAATCGGTATCTGCTCCTTTGTGCAAAGAAGGAACAGGATGAGCATTGCCAGAGCAAATGACCTGCAGCAGGCCACTGGTGTGAATGTCTCTGACCAAACAATCAGAAACAGACTTCATGGGGGTGGCCTGAGGGCCCGATGTCCTCTAGTGTGCTCTGTGCTCACTCCCGGACACTGTGGAGCTCGATTGGAATTTTCCATTGAACACCAGAATTGGCAAATTCGCCACCGGTGCCCCATGCTTTTCACAGATGAGAGCAGGTTCACCCTGAGCATATGTGACAGACGTGAAGGGGTCTGGAGAAGCCACGGAGAACTTTATGCTGCCTGTAACATCGTTCAGCATGACCGGTTTGGTGGTGGGTTAGTGATGGTCTGGGGAGGCATATCTATGGAGGGACGCACAGACCTCTACAGGCTACACAATGGCACCCTGACTGCCATTAGGTATCAGGATGAAATCCTTGGACCCATTGTCAGACCCTACGCTGGTGCAGTGGGTCCTGGGTTCCTCCTGGTGCAAGACAATGCCCGGCCTCATGTGGCGAGAGCATGCAGCCAGTTCCTGGCCAGTGAGTGTATATTAGTACAGTAAAACCTTGGATTGCGAGCATAATTCATTCCGGAAGCATGCTTGTAATCCAAAGTACTTGTATATCAAAGCAAATTTCCCCATAAGAAATAATGGAAACTCAAATCATTTGTTCCACAACCAATTATTCATAAGTCCTTCAGTTTATAGTCCATATAAAAAGATTATAGCAATGTGATAAGTTGTGTAACCATAAAATGTCCATCCACAAGAAGCAAAATCCAGCAGGAGCTTTAGAGTATAAAGGAGAAGAGAGGCGCCTCTAAGTGTAGCAATATGATTACATTTAATGAAGGTACAACATTTAGCAACTCACATGGTTGATGATTAAAAAAGGCACATCTAAGTATGCAGGCATCTGGAGTAAAGCATAGACCATCGTCCTCACCGGCTCTCACTGCTGTCGGTCTTCAATTGTGACCGGGAAGACTACCCTGCAGTAGAGCGATCTGAAAGCGAGGCTTGAAGGGACAACATCATTGGTGGTGCGGAGGATGGTCTATGTCAGGGGTATGCAATTAGCGGACCTCCAGCTGTTGCAGAACTACAAGTCTCATGAGGCATAGCAAGACTCTGACAGCCACAAGCATGACACCCAGAGGCAGAGGCATGATGGGAATTGTAGTTTTGCAACAGCTTGAGGTCCGCTAATTGCATATCCCTGCTCTATGTGGACAGCTTTACCCCCGCATCCCTGCATACTTAGATGTGCCTGTTTTAATCATCAACCATGCAAGTTTCTAAATGTTGTACCTTCATTACATGTGATCATATTGTTACACTTAGAGGCGTCTCTCTTCTCTTTTATACACAGTTGTGACTTGACGCTACTCTTATATCAAGACATCGCTTGTATATCAAGTCAAAATGTATTAAAAATTTTGCTCTCAAATCAAGGTTTTACTGCAATTGCTTTTATGGCTTCAAAGTCTCACCAAAGTTTCTATGGTGCTTAAAACTGTACCCTTATTTCCTAGGTGCTTTAAAAGTAAGACATGCAGCAACCCTTCTTGCCTCTCTGAAAAGCGATCTACACAGATCTACACAATTAGGTAGATTCACGTATACTGACCTAACTTTAGGGCGGCCTAGCCTAGCCTTTTTAGGCTACACCGCGGTAAATTAGTTAGGCTAGTAGTGATTCACAATCTACTTACCTGCTAATCTACGGCGGTGTAGCCTAAAACGAGCTGGCGTAAGGGCGCCTAATTCAAATGACTTGGAGGGGGGCGTGTTGTATGGAAATGAGGCTTGACCTCACGTTTTTTGACGTTTTTTGACACTGCGCATGCCCCGGGCGACTACATTTCCCAGTGCGCATTGCGGCTAAGTAGGCCGTACGCGCCTATTGATTTAGACGCGGACGTAAACGACGTAACTCCCGATTCGCGGACGACTTACGCAAACAACGTAAAAAATTTGAACCTCGCGGCGGGAACGGCGGCCATACTTTAACATTGTTATTTCACCTCATAGGTGGAATAACTTTAGGCCGCCTAAGGCCTTACGGAAACAACGTTAATCGACTGCGGCGGGCTGGCGTTCGTTCGGGAATCGTCGTAAAAGCTCATTTAAATAATCTAGGCCGGCCGCAATGGAAGCGCCACCTAGCGGTAAGCCAAAACATTGCAATCTAAGATAGGACGGCGCAAGCCGTCCTATCTTAGATATGTTTAAGTGTATCTCTGTTAGAGAATACACTTAAACATAGGTCGGCATAGATTCAGAGTTAGGTCGGCTTATCTGTAGATAAGCCGGCCTAACTCTTTGTGAATCTACCTATTTGAGTTTGAATGACAGCGCTGATTAATAACTCCAACCAGAGGGAGGGAGTCAGGCAACTAGCATGTTCAGAAAGGGGTCAGCGGAGTCCATATTCATTTCATGACAGGTGTCCTTTAGCCAATTTTTACACTGGTATTAAACAAGTCTTTAGTGCCCATGCTGTTGTCAGTATTTTGTTCATTGTTGGATTGCCCTGGCAGGTTCAGAACTGCTTATCAAGTGCCCCATTGGAACATTAGTGCCTAAACTATAATCCGAACTGAACCAGTAGCGCCTAGGAAACACGGTTAGCCTAAAAAACTGCAGGCAAATTACTAAGAGCATTAATTGGACATGATTTTATAAAGACAAATGGCATGATTTCCTCCTAATCCACCAGACTCCATATGTACGATTAGACCTGGGCATCCTCTGGATTAATCAATTTGTGGACGCATCAGTTGCTAGCCGTGTGCCTATATTTTAATTGTTGACTGTTGGTTTAAATGAGGAGTGCTATCTAATCAGTCTTAAGAAAAAATCGTTAGGTTCATTAGGCCGCAGAAGGAGCAATTGTTATAGACGGCGGATTATTTAATTGGTTACACAGTTGGCGTGTCTTCTATTCAACAGACCAGTCTAGTCTTTATAAGCTTTTTACGTTGTCCTTTGCACGTGGAATAATTCTAACCCACTTACCCTCCAGAAGATTTACCCCCCCCCCCCCCTCCTCATGACTAGGGCATTTTTTGATATACGGCCACACTGTACACAAACTAAATTAAAGTTATTTTTCCCCACAAAGAGATTTCTTTTGGTGGTATTTGATCATCACTGTGTTTTTTTTTTTGCTCTATAAACAAAAAAAGAGCGTACATTTTGGTTAAAAAAAACTATATTTATAGAGGAAAAAAAAATCGAATTTCTTCATCAATTTAGGCCAATATGTATTCTGTTACATATTTTGGTAAAAAAAAATCCCAATAAGCATATATTATTATACATGATTTATATAGCGCCAACAGTTTACGCAGTGCTTTACAAAGTAGAGGGGAGACAGCACAATTACAGTACAGTTCAATACAGAAGGTACAGGAGGGCCTTTGCGCAAAAGTTATAGTGTCTACAAACTATGAAACTATGGGATATATACTAGTATTATTATTTAATTGTTTGCACTAGTAATGGTAGGGATTAGCCACTTATAGCGGACTGCGATATTGTGGCAGACAATCTGACACTTTTGGCACTTTATAGGAACCAGGGACACTGATACAGTGATCAGTGCTAAAAATATACACTGTCACTGTACTAATGAGAAAAAGGAGTTAAAGTGAAGTCCTGCCTGGGAAAAAAATGTATTAAAAGTCAGCAGCTACAAAAAGTATGTGAATCCTTTTGGAATGATATGGATTTCTGCACAAATTGGTTATAAATTGTGATCTGATCTTCATCTAAGTCACAACAATAGACAATCACAGTCTGCTTAAACTAATAACACACACAGAATTAAATGTTATTATGTTTTTATTGAACACACCATGTAAACATTCACAGTGCAGGTGGAAAAAGTATGTGAACCCCTAGACTAATGACATCTCCAATAGCTAATTGGAGTGAGGTGTCAGTCCAATTAATGAGATAAGATGGGAGGTGTTGGTTACAGCTGCCCTGCCCTATAAAAAACACACACCAGTTCTGGGTTTGCTTTTCACAAGAAGCATTGCCTGATGTGAATGATACCTCGCACAAAAGAGCTCTCAGAAGACCTACGATTAAGAATTGTTGACTTGCATAAAGCTGGAAAGGGTTATAAAAGTATCTCCAAAAGCCTTGCTGTTCATCAGTCTATGGTAAGACAAATTGTCTATAATGGAGAAAGTTCAGCACTGCTGCTACTCTCCCTAGGAGTGGCCGTCCTGTAATGATGACTGCAAGCGCACAGTGCAGACTGCTCAATGAGGTGAAGAAGAATCCTAGAGTGTCAGCTAAACACTTACAAAAGTCTCTGGCATATGCTAACATCCCTGTTAGCGAATCTACAATACGCAAAACACTAAACAAGAGTGGATTTCATAGGAGAATACCACAGAGGAAGTCACTGCTGTCCAAAAAAAAACATAGCTGCACGTTTACAGTTTGCACAAGAGCACCTGGATGTTCCACAGCAGTACTGGCAAAAATATTCTGTGGACAGATGAAAACAAAGTTGAGTTGTTTGGAAGAAACACACAACACTGTGTGGAGAAAAGAGGCACAGCACACCAACGTCAAAACCCAACTGTGAAGTATGGTGGTGGGGGCATCATGGGTTGGGGTTGCTTTGCTGCGTCAGGGCCTGGACAGATTGCTATCATCGAAGGAAAAAAAAATGTCCAAGTTTGTCAAGACATTTTGCAGGAGAACTTAAGGCCATCTGTCCACCAGCTGAAGCTCAACAGAAGATGGGTGTTGCAACAGGACAACGACCCAAAGCATAGAAGTAAATCAACAACAGAATGGCTTGAACAGAAGAAAATACGCCTTCTGGAGTAAAGCCCAGTCAGAGTTCTGACCTCAACCCGATTGAAATGCTGTGGCATGACCTCAAGAAAGCGATTCACACAAGACATCCCAAGAATATTCCTGACCGTTGTGCACGTCTGATCTGCAACTACAGGAAACATTTGGTTGAAGTTATTGCTGCCAAAGGAGGTTCAACCAGTTATTAAATCCAAGGGTTCACATACTTTTTCCACCTGCACTGTGAATGTTTACATGGTGTGTTCAATAAAAACATGGTAACATTTAATTCTTTGTGTGTTATTAGTTTAAGCAGACTGTGATTGTCTATTGTTGTGACTTAGATGAAGATCAGATCACATTTTATGACCAATTTGTGCAGAAATCCATAGCTGGCTTAAATCAGGTTTGGTCTCCACCCAGAGACTGGCCACATTAATCACCTTGCAGATGGGCAAATAGACAAGGAGAAAGCCACAGCCAAAACAGGGATGCTGGAATGAGGAGCAGGAGCGCTAGATGCCCCTGACATCAATGCACAAAGAAAACACACGTTGATGCATGACAATGAACCTGCCCAAGGCTAAAAAAATAAAAAACACACTTCTACATGTAGCGCTACCCCCTCAGGAGCCGCTGGATAGATTTGGGATGGCGTGTTACCTCTGTGACTGTCTAGGGATGATGATGAGAAATAATGAAAGCAATGACGGAATGTCCAAACAGCAAGGTGTCTTTTTCTGTGCTTTTATTCTTGCCAAACATGGCAAACAGTAACTTGAGGTGAATAGGAAAAAGATGGGTGAAGAGGAAAGTTGCTGACTCAGGCTTGGATAATGCAGAAGCAGTCCTGCTTCAAATAAACCTCACTTTCGTCGACCGTCAGCCGAAGGGGTATAGCGTACCCGGACAGGCCTCTCACACCGACCTGGCAGCCAGAGTATCACTCGGAACTTGAGGAGAAAATAAGTCTCTGCCACAGACTTAATAGAACTGACGGATCAGAACGGGACCTCTGCCACAGGCCCCTTCTCCAGAACATAAGTAGTGAGGTAAATCCTCCTTGGTAAATTAGTGCCTGAATCTCCCTCAGGTAGTCTTTCAAATGGTCACCGACTGACAGGTTGCCATCAAACAAACTGTCAATGTCCGGTCACCTCGATCCCCGGTGGATTGTCTAGGCCCTGTTGGATCGCCTGCCTCCGGGCTCACCTCAGACAGACTCCCCACTGAACAGCACAACTCGCTTGGGATCTTCTTCAGAAAATTGGAGACCCAGAAGATGACTGGGGCCCCGCCACAGCTTCAGTTGCTCCGGGCCATCATGGTCCCGGAACCAAGGAAACCGCAAAGCACGTGCGCCCTGGCCTGGTAGGCCATATGGCCGGGGCCCGTGATGTGCGCACACCCAAAGGCTGCATTCACACCTAGGCCTTTTTTGACGCCCGACGCTATTGCAGCCTGAAATACGCTGGAGGGGTGATTTAACATTGTCGGCTATGGAGATGGTTCACATCTCCACGCAGAACGCCGAAACGCCGTACGCCTGAAGCTCAAAACAAGTCCCGGACCCTTTTTTTCAGGCGGCTTTCGGCGTTCGGCATAGCCGACAATGTTAAATCACCCCTCCGGCGTATTGTAGGCTAAAAAACGGCGCATTTTGTCGCGGCAAATCGCGGGACAAAACACTGCAATTTGTCGCGGCAAATTGCGGTACAATACGCCGCGTTCAGGTGTGAATGCAGCCTAAAGGTGGGTGCCGCACCCGGAACCAGGAACAGAGCAGAACTCCCCACAAAATGGCCCCCGCTCAAGAAGTACCCTCCCCCAGCATGCCCCGCGAGGAAAAACCCCTTCTGATTGGCTGCTGGCAAGAGGCGCTTCGGACTGAACTCCACTGCCGCCACCTGTCGCCCAGAGATGGAAAGGTATCTCTGGAACACAGAATGAACTGACAGTACAGCCCAGCTAGAGTAGAGGCCTAATTTACATAAATTAGCCAGATGAGAGTAAACTAACTCTCTCATCCCCCTCTAAATTTAAGATGGACTGAAAGTACACAGGCACTACATACAAATAATTTTAGATTTTATTTTTGCGTTTATGAAACTGATGGGAGGCCCATTTATATATATATATATATATATATATATATATATATATATATATATATATATATACTGTATGTTAAATTCATATGTGTACATATTGGGGACTGCTGTTTCTATAAGTATGGTGCATATCAGGTTAAGTGGTCAAGGGCTGGTGACCTCTTTCTCAATATTAAATGTAGTGTGTGTTTGGTTTTTATACTATGTGAGAACAGCTGGGAGCTAAATGCACAGTATTACAGCAGCAAATTCATCCTGTGATTAACCTGATATCTCAGTTATATCTTTACTAATAGGAACACCCTCTGTACATTACAGTTTAATCAGCCTTTTTATAACAGATGACTTCCTGCTAAAGAGATATGCCTTTGCTTTATTAAAACTGGAAGGTTTGACAGATAAACGCATAGATCAAGCCACCCAAAAATGATACTGCAGTTACAAAGGAAAGCTGTAAGCAGTAGGGCTGCATTCACACCTGAGCATAGGGTCTTTGAGCATTTTTCCAACATTTTATTCCAGTTTTGTTATGCAGGATTTGCACATTTTTATACAGCGTTTGTCAACTGTTGTATTGTTGGATTCTAGGTTTTTCAGTTTTTTTTTTAGCTTTTCCATCAGCTTGTATTTCTTTTTATTATTATTATTCATTTATTATTATTTTTATTAGGGTAAGGTTAAGGTTAGGTTAGTGTAATGCCGCGTACACACGATCATTTTTCAGCATGAAAAAAAAAAACGTTTTTCAGCATGTTGAAAAAACAAAGTTGAAAACCATCGTTTTTAAAAAATGCTCTAGAAAAGCGTGGTGACGTACAACACGTACAACAGCACTATAAAGGGGAAGTTCCATGCGGATTACGCCACCCTTTGGGCTGCTTTAGCTGATTCCGTGTTAGTAAAAGACGATCTTTTCAGTCTGTTACAGCGTGATGAATGTGCTTACTCCATTACGAACGGTAGTTTTACCAGAAGGAGCGCTCCCGTCTCATAACTTGCTTTTGAGCATGCGCAGGTTTTTAACATTGTTTTAGCCCACACACGATCATTTTTAACAACCCGAAAAACGACATTGTTTAAAACAACATTTTTTTTTTGTAGTTTTTGAGAACCTGAAAAATTACGTGAAGCCCACACACGATAATTTAAAATGATTTTTTTTTAAAAACAACGTTTTTTTCATGCCGGAAAATGATCGTGTGTACGCGTCATTAGGGTTAGGGGTTGGGCTTAAGGTTAGGATTAGGGTAATTTGTTTTATGTATTTTTTTGTTAGGGTTAGGGTGTTAATACTACTACTACTACTACTAATAATAATAATAATAATAATAATACATCTAAAGTAAATACACAAATAAATAAAAATAATCATAAATAAGAAATAAATAAATAAAATAAATTAATAGTATAATAAATAAATAATTAACCCCTAACCTTAAAAAATAATAATAATAAAATAAATAACTGAGCACCCTAACACAAAATAAATAAATTATAATGATTATTATTATTATTTTTATTATTAATATATTTTTTTCGGGTTTGGGTGTTTATTATTATTTTAATATTATTATTATTATTATTATTATTATTATTATTAATAATAGAAATAATAACAATAATAATAATAATGAATTGAATCCTTTTTTTAAGGTATGGGGTTGATTATTATTTATTTATGTATTGTTACATATTCCTAATTTATTTTATTTATTTATGATGATTTTTTGTTATTTGTGTATTTATTTTGTTCTTATGTATTTTATTTTTATTTAAATATGAGCAAAAAAAAACAGGAAAAAAATGTGTGAATGTGCACAAAACCGTGCAAATGTGTTTCCATTTATTTCTATTTGAATTAAAATGCGCCAAAAAATGTACAAATCTGCCCAATTTGAGCTACAAAAAAAGCTCCAGAACTTTTTGAGCTTCAGGTGTTTGGCTTCAGGGGACTTTGAGTGTTGATTTGAACCATCTCCATATAGATAATTGTATTATTTCTCCTCCAGCATTTTGGCGCTTGGAGCTTCGAGCTACAAAACGCTGAGGGGCCTTAAAGCTGAACTCCAGGTAAGGACAGGCCCGGAATAGAAGGGAACCTAGGTGGAGGGCCGGCATGACTGGGGGAGCTGGGGGGAGAGCACCAATGGGTAGTTTGAGGAGGGGTTAAAAATCTGGTGATGGGGTGGGATTGAGAATAGGGAGGGGGCAGAGTATAGTATCCCGGGTTGGGGGGTGGGCCCATCTCATTCCCGGGTAGCAGAGCAAGAAAGTGGGAACCAGCAGGGAGGTTTTTTAGATATTGTAGTGCAGCCATGGAAGCTTTTGAGGGATTAGTAGAGCAGCTGCGCTCAGCTGCGGTAGAGAATGGGACACAGTGGCTGAATTCCCAGCTAGCTGTGCTAGTGCAGGGGTCGGGGCAGGGCTCTGCCTCACCTGCCCCACTTACTCCACGTGCGCGGAGGTCTAGGCCTCCGGCGCGCTATTCCCCTGAGGTGACCCCTGGGGCGAGCCGCCACTCTGGGAGCCCGGTTTCGGACCCTCCAGGTCCGGTGGCGAAGCGTCCTGCACTGGCTGCCGGAGCTGGGAGGAATCCCCAACATCGGCGGGCCCCGGCTGGGAGGGTGGCTTCGGTGTCACCCTCCAGGCCTGCTTCGAAGGCACTGGAGTCGACGGCGGGCCGGGCGGGGCCTTCTCCCCTACCTGGTGGCGCTCGGCGAGGAAGGAAGGCGGTGTCTGGCGCGGGCTCCTCCAGTCGGGCGGCCGCGGCCACAGCAGCAAGTCGGGCGGATGGTCGGAGGGACGTCGGAAGAGCCGGAGCGGTGCCTGCAGGACGGCGTGGTGCGAGACGCGGGAATGCGGTCGGATCCGGCGGCGGTGTGAAGGAGTCGCGAGTTGATGACGTCACGGCATCGCGAGCGGGGCCTTCAGCGCCGGCAACGTCCCCTGTCGACCAGGGGGACCAACGATCGGAAGGGGAGATTTCGGACTCGGAGTCGGAGGTCCAGGTCGGAGAGTCGGAAAGGATGGAGGCGCGTCTGGGATCCGGAGAAACGGCTGGTCGTGCAGAATCTACCGGGCCGCGTGGTGAGTCTTGCTCCTTCCCTGTCTCAGCCCCTGTCTCTGTCCCTGTCCCTGTCCCTGTCAATGTCCCTGTCCCTGTCCCTGTCAATGTCCCTGTCTCTGTACCTGTCCCTGTCCCTGTCACTGACCATGTCAATGTTTCTTCCCATGTTACGTCAGGCTCTTGCTCAGTGGGTGGTGGTGCCCCCCCTGGGGTGATTGGGGGGGGTGGGGTTTGGCTGGCGGGGCTGGGGTGCCCTCCTTTGGTACAGGGTTCCCGGTAGGACCGGGCACCGGCGAGATACTGCTGCAACATTTATGGGCTGCCCTGGCGGCGTTCAGGTCCCCTATGGTGCCCCAAGCTGGCGCAGGGATTTCCCATGGCGGGCCATGGTCAGGAGGAACGGGAAGCAGTTGGGTTTCGGTGAAGAGGAGGCTGAGTTGCATTGGATTGGGATCCCGGGTATGCTGTGGTCTCGGGTTCTTCCCGAGGTCCAGAGATATGCCAGACTGCACAGGCCCCCGGACGTGCTTCTTCTGCATGTTGGGGGGAACGATTTATGTCTCAGGGCGGCTAGGGAATTGGTAAGGGACATCAAGTGGGACTTCATGAGATTGAGATCTGCCTTCCCTGATACAATAGTGGTGTGGTCCGACATAGTGGGCAGGGCTGCTTGGAGAGGGGCGCGGTCAGTGGAGCGTGTTAACAAGACCAGGATTAAGGTCAATAGAGCAGTGGGGCAGTTTGTGGTACGGAATGGAGGCCTGGTGATTCGTCACCACGAGCTGGAGGGGGACGCCGCGTTGTTCCTGAGGGCGGATGGCGTCCATCTCTCAGCCATAGGGATTGACATGTGGGTCCTGGGGCTCCAGGAAGGGTTGCAGCGAGCCTTGCGTTTGTGGCGGGCCTCCCACGCGTGAGGTGTCACGAGTGGGAGCCTGTGGCATGGGTCTTGGTGGTAGAGTGGAGGAAGTCGGTTTATGACATGGGATGGGTTGGACCTATCTAGGTATGGGTACCCTCCGTAGTCGTAAATAGTGGGCTACAGGATAACATCGGGCTGCAGTGGCACGAAGCAATAGCTCGTCCCTGAGCTTGTGGGACCACGGCTAGGGGCCAGGGTGGTGTTAGTGCAGCCGATGGGGTAGTTGTCGTATTTCCTTCGCTCACCTAAAAAATAAGACAGCAGTTGTAAAGTTGTGGGTTGTTATGGTGTATATATATATATGGTTGTTGTTTTATATATATATATATTTATATATTTAAAAAGTTTTATTGTTTGTTATTTTTAAATAATAAAGTGGCCGGCTGGCCTCTTAACCAAGAAGTAGTTTGTCGTTACTTAGGTTAAGTGGGGGCACGGGTACTTGGTTTGTAGTCGGGACATCAGCAATACACCAGTCATGGATTTTATTGCATAGTTACATTGGTCTACATTGGTCTACATTGGTCTACCTTGGACCAATGTAAGTATATATATTCCATACCTGTGGGAGTTGGAAAGCACTGTAGTAGTCGCTAATACTACAGCGATCGCAGCAGTATCTCCACCATGTTCAATGAAGGATTGCCTTGTTCCTCTGAGAACAAATCAAGACGTTCTATAAATGATGGCAGTGGCAAGTATGCAACAGTATGTGGTTACTATGCAGAAGGGAAGCTGCTTGGCATGGGACCCAGAGGACAACAGCAATCACAGTACTAGCGGTGATTACTACAGTGATTTCCATCTTACACAGGGATCACACAGGTATGGAATATGTACACCTACATTAGACCAGTGTGACTATGCAATAAAAACCACACCAGGAATTCAGCTTTAAATGCTGATATTTCCCTCTAAAAGATTGTTGCCTGACTGTTAAAGGGGTTGTAAAGGTACATTTTTTTCCCTAAATAGCTTCCTTAGTGCAGTCCTCCTTCACTTACCTCATCCTTCCATTTTGCTTTTAAATGTCCTTATTTCTTCTCTTCTTCTGTCTCTAACTACACACAGTAATGCAAGGCTTTCTCCCGGTGTGGAGTGTCGTGCTCGCCCCCTCCCTTGGACTACAGGAGAGTCAGGAAGCCCAATAACACACAGCTCCTTTCTCTATCTGCAACGTAGAGAGCGTCCTGACTCTCCTGTAGTCCAAGGGAGGGGGTGAGCACGACACTCCACACCAGGGAGAAAGCCTTGCATTACTGTGTGGAGTTACAGACAAAAGAACAGGAAGTGAGGATTTCTCAGAAGAAATAAGAACATTTAAAAGCAAAATGGAAGGATGAGGTAAGTGAAGGAGGACTGCACTAAGGTAAAGGAAGCTATTTAGGGGGAAAAAATTATACCTTTACACCCCCTTTAAGCTGATCCAATGACTGCAATACTTTCTGAGCCACTGACCTAGAAGAGATATTTAGATCAGGAGGCCTAACTTTTTTTGATTACACATGCTTTTTTTGGGCTAGTAACTCAAAGTATTAAAAGAAGTATCACTTATTAAATTGTTTAATAATTCATTAAATCCCACAGGCGAACAATCGCATGTAGCACTTGGCCCCAGTACGATCTGTCTAGCGCTTTCTAAGCACTGTGGTCAGACAGCTTGCCAGTCCTCCAACACTGCCTGACCACATTGCTAGCAAGGATAAAAATACTTAAAAAGGAACTTTAGACAACTATAAAAAAAAATACAAATAATGTATCTGCTGCGCTTTAATAAACAATTACTAGCTAGGGATTCAGCGCTGTCTTCACCCGGACCGGTTCTTCAATGGTCTTCGGATCCCGTCCTCACTGTGGGAAGCTGGATGTGACCCCCTGACATTTCACAGCCGGGACATGGTGCATTCAGACTGGTCCTGCAGGCAGGCCCGGATTTCACACAAGGCCACCGAGGCCTGGCCTCGGGGTGGCAGGGCGCCTCGGGGCGGCAGCAGCATGGAGTCCCCCGATGGCCGAAACAAACAGTTAAGGGTGGTAAGTTGCTGTGTGGGAAAATTGTGTGGGGGGAATCCGCTCGCTCATTAAGTGATTGCTGCGATGTCGCCAAAATCACTTGTCAAATGTGTGCTGCCGTCTGTCCACCTCCCCCCCCCCCCCCCACATACCTCTCTCTGCTGGCTCTGTCTTCGGGACTCTGTCCTCCCCCCAGCTGCCAAGTCTGTCTCATGTCCCTGTCGCCGAAGTACACAGTGAGAGGGGTGAGCTGTGCTCTTCCCATCTCAGCTGTGACAGGAGTTTGAGCACAGTGCTAGGACTCCTGTTTTGGAGGTGACAGGGTCAATAAAGAGAACCTGTCACCTCCAATTTCTATCACACAGGGAATTGTTTTCTCCTGTTTGATAGCAATAAAATAACAAAATAATTAAATTAATAAGATAAAAAAGTAATTAAAGCGGTCCTCCACCCTAAAGTGGAGTCCCGCTGATCGGAACCCTCCCCCCCTCCGGTGTCACATTTGACACCTTTCAGGGGGGAGGGGGGTGCAGACACCTGTCTAAAGACAGGTATTTGCACCCACTTCCGGCCACACGCTACGGGCGAAAGACGGGCATTCCGTCACATCCCGTCTGTCGCCCGTTGTGTGCTGGGAACACTCGGCTCCCAGCACACAGCGTGTGAGCCAATCGGCGGGCGCAGCGCGACTCGCGCATGCGCCGTAGGGAACCGGGCAGTGAAGCCGCAGCGCTTCACTTCCTGGTTCCCTCAGCGTGGATGGCGGGGGGAGCAGCAGAGTGACGAGCGATCGCTCGTGCTCTGCTGCGATCGGCGCTGGACTCCAGGACAGGTAAGTGTCCTAATATTAAAAGTCAGCAGCTGCAGTATTTGTAGCTGCTGACTTTTAATATTTTGTTCCCATGGCACATCCGCTTTAAAGTGGTAGTAAAGTCTTTACTACCACGTTTACCTACAGGTAAGCCTTTAATAAGGCTTACCTGTAGGTATAAAGAATATCTCCTAAATCTGTATGGTTTAGGAGATATTCCCCTCGCATGCGATAATTTGCGGCAGACCTCCGCAATGTCTCCTGGGAACAATGACAAAAGCTGTCCATTTTCATCAGATCGCTCCATAGGCGGACAGCGGTGCCCGACAAGCCCCTCCCCGCTCAGTGAGCAGAGAGAAGCTTGTCATCCGTCGGCTCAGCGGAGATCTGTGGATAGATCTCCCGCTGAGCTGACGGGAGCAGGCGGACTCCGTATTGATGGAGTCAGCCTGTGTGAATGTGGCCTTAAAAACCTTCAGCCTTTACAACCACTTTAATATAATTTCTTTAAACCAGAATTTAGCTTGTAAGTGAATATTCCACTTATCCTCTTTCTCCCCCCTCTAATATTTTTGGACTATTTTTTTCTGGTAGTGGGTACCCATTTCTGAAAGGAAGTTTGGTCTCCTCCATATCCACCCGTAACCTGCAGGGACAGATCACATGTCCCAGGCGCCTGCAGGCAGGGCCGGATTTGCCCCTCCCCACCAACCGAACCACCCCCCCCCTCCCCAAATCAATGGAGAATGGCAACCGGAGGGCAGGGGCGGCACGGTTAGTTCAAATATTTTTTGCTTCTTTTTTTGTACTTTTTTACCACTGTTTTTCATTTGTATTTATTTGTAGCTTGTCGTTTACTTTTTTTAATGTTTGGATAAATTTCTTATTATTTTTAATATTATTTTTCTTATTCTTTACTTTTTAAAGCGGTTGTATACCCGCAATAATTTGTATTTTATTTTTTTACACCTGAAAGGCAAAAGGCATAATGAGCTAGTATGCACCGCATACTAGCTCATTATGAAATACTTACCTTGGAACGAGGTGTAGAGAACTTATCTGGCCCACGCCGAGCGAGATGTCATCTTGCCTCGGCGTGTCTTCCGGTTATCGCCGCTCGAGCGCTGTGATTGGCTAGAGCGACGATGTCGTGACATGCGCGCGGGAGACTTCATTCCGGCAAGGTCCGGCGGCTGCCGGGCCTTTAGCCGAGGATCCCCGCTGCGCATGTGAGGGGAATATCTCCTAAACCATACAGATTTAGGAGATATTCTTTATACCTACAGGTAAGCCTTATTAAAGGCTTACCTGTAGGTAAACGTGGTAGTAAAGACTTTACTACCATTTTAATTACTTTTTTATCTTATTAATTTAATTATTTTGTTATTTTATTGCTATCAAACAGGAGAAAACAATTCCCTGTGTGATAGAAATTGGAGGTGACAGGTTCTCTTTACCCCATCCTCTTGCTTACCTGATCCTATCCGCATGGACGGATGGGGACGTGGCCCCCATACGTCTGTTTTTAGCTGATCGGATGTCAGCTGACATCTGACGCTCCATAGCGATGCATGGATCGGCCGTTCAGGTCCGTGACAGGCGGACCCGAACGGCCCGTCGTGTGAATGAGGCCTTACCTTCATGTATTATATGCAGGGAAGTAAAAAAAATCCTGTGTGCACTGCACAGAGCACGTAAGTATAACATGTTTGATAATAAAAAACAAAAAAACAAAACAAACCTGTGACACTACTTTGAAATATGTATTCTTAATTCAAAAAAGTGCCTTCTAATGATCTAAGAAAAGATATACATGTGCTCATATCCCAATAGCTTGTACATGTATTTAAACTATCAGTTGCTAAAGGGGTATGAAAACATATTAACCCTACAAATTCTGGATGAACCCTCTGCACACCACTATACACCCTTTCCAGCATCCCTGGCTTCCATTGCATAGAAAGGGTGTATAGCAGTGTGCAGAGGGTCCATAAAGAATTTGTAGTGGTAATATGTGGTCACACCAGGGCTCAAGTCCTGCGGGAACATGTGGGAATGGAGTTCCTGCACTTTATTCACAGCAGGAATGCAGTTCCCTTTGCAGGACTAGAGCAGCCGAGCCGCCCGAGCCAATCCTTCACTAAGCGGCGATGCCCAGCTCGAGTCACTGTCAGGGGCAGGCGAACCTTAGTAATCCTTTATGTTACTGGCCGCTTCCTATATATGGATTCGTCGGGTAGTGTGCGGGTATTCCGTCACTTCCTCGATGCCGCAATGTCTCCTGGGAGCTTTTGTCATTGTTCCCAGGAGACATTGCAGAGGTTTGCCGCGAGTTATTGCGGGATTTAGAAAGAAGCAAGTTCTTTCTAAATCCCGCTACACGATGAATCCATATACAGGAAGCGGCCAGTAACATAAAGGATTACTAAGGTACAGTGGATCGGAAAAAAAAAACATGCGGTTTAGTAATTATGCATATGAGCGTATCTTTTTATTTTTTTTGGTGGGGGAGTGGATCTTGGGTGGGAGTTCCCACACTTTTTTCCCCAGGACTTGACCCCTGGGTCACACCCCTTAAGCACCTGATAGTTTGTACAAGCGATTGGGATTTGAGCACAGGTATATCTTTTCTCTGTTGTAAAGCAGGTCAGTGATCAGACCTGAGCCCAGTAGCTCTCCCCCACCTTGTGTCTTTATGCCCCAGGTTGGCACATTGTCCATCATAGCATTTTAAGTGCAGAGCAGTGTAGGACTGGCCATAAGAGGGATTACTTTGACGCAGTTGGCCAGCTTAAAGTGGTATTAAACCCTTACACAGACCACTTTATGCTACAGGTAAGCCTATAATAAGGCTTAACTGTAGCTACCCAGGACATCTAATAAACCTGCACGGATTAGGAGATATGGCCTGTCCCCGATGTCATTGGCACATGCGCACTAGGGCAAACTGAAGCAATGGCACGTACATGCCATTGCTTCAGTCTGTATGACATTACCGGCGGCTCCTGCGCATGCGCGTGATCAGGGCTTTTTTTCAGGGGGAACTTGGGGGAACTGAGTTCCACCACCTCTGGCTCAGACCCTTTGGTGCCTGCTCACCACAATCACTTGTAAACACAAAAGTCTGGTTTCTGTGATTACAAGCAACAGCTCTGCACTCTGTGTGTAGCCACCTGAACTCTGCATTCTGTATGTAATGCAATCCTGGTATTTAATGCCCCTTTGAGACCCTTCTACTGTTTGTGAAATCTGAACGGGGGCGTGGTTGAGTTCCTGCACCTATTTTCTGAGAAAAAAAGCTCTGCGCGTGATTGATGTCTTTGCGGCTCCGGCCAATCACAGTGCTGGAGCCACGATATCCGGAAGTAACCCCCGGGAGAGATGTCAACTACTTTAAGCATGTATTGCAGAATGTGTGAACTAAAAATCCCTGGTTTTCATTGCATAGTTTGCTGGAAAGGGTGTATAGCAGTGTGCGGATGGTCCATCCAGAATTTGTAGTTCTAATGATCTAAGTCTCCTCCAAATTGCTTTTGTTGCTGTGACCCAAATTCCTGCTAGAGGGTGGCTGTTTGCTTTCCATGTCCCCGCTGTAGGAACATAGCCATCCTCTTGCTTACTTCTGAGATGGACTATGGGATTTGTAGTGTGCATAGAGTAGTACACATTACCACAACTAATATGCACTGCTTGTTCCACACAAAGGGAAGTGAGAAGGGGAAGCAGAGATCCAGCAGATCATGGAAGATGTCAAAGAAGGCAGAAAGAAACAATTTCATTAAAAATAGATTACAGGGTCGTTAAATTGTGTATGTGTAATTTGTGGAGAAGAAGGATATTGTTTAGTGTCACTTTTACGAGGATTCATCTTTAGTAGCAGGCGCATGCTGGAGGCAAGTGCTGCCATCTAACAAACTGGGGGGGCTTGTTGATTGGCTAAGCGCTATAACAAAGATGACGGGAAGAAGTCCTCGGCCATGTGTAAGCTTGGAGAGAATCAGAGCTTACACAGGGATGTCTTTCTTTGTTATGTGTGATTGAGTGTATGTATCTGTGCGGTGGGGTAGGGGAGGAGGGTATACAAGTGAAACTGTTGTTTTTCCCTGCATAGGACAAAGGCACAAGTACATTTTATGGTGGGACACTGTCTTGCACTGTTTTTCTACATCTATTGGGGAATACAGAAGTGCATTCCTCCTGCCATGGTTTTGTACCTTTATCTTATTATTGGCAGTGGCACTGAATGTTACTTATCTGTGCTCCAAGAGGATTTGTTCCCTTTTATTGCCCAGCAGAACCCCCCATATTATTCATTCTTGAACATACAGCTTAATTAGTCACTCAGTTAGTGGCATGCCTCTAAAGTTTATATTTAGGTGCTCCAAGGGACAACTGAAGCTCCATTCAGCAATACAGTTCTGAATATATACAACAGCATAATTCATGGTATTTCTACAGTTGCATTATTTTGATCCTCCTCAGCTGGCTCAGTTGAGGGCCTCTGCGTTTGCCCCCGGGGGTTTATCCCTTGTTGGAGGTGTTGGTGTCGGGGGAATATGTGACTCCAGTAAGTAAGGCAAGGCAAACCTAATATGCTTACTATGTAAAAAATTTAAAATAAATGGTTATTTACATGAAGAATACTTGTCAATGTTCATTTTCCCATTGAAGCCCTTCTGAGGAAGTGTTTTTTTCCCCCATGAAACGCATCGAGGGACGCTAACAAGGAGGATGGGGAAAACCCCTGCCAGTGTACCATGTATTGGGTGCAACAATAACAGATTATGGAAGAGTCTGGTAGATGGAATTTGCCTTTCATTCTTATATTTAATATTTATGTTTGTTTTTTATATTTTAATCTAATGTTAAATAAAAGTTTGGGAATATTTTATTGGTCGTCCTTGTGCATTTCAAAAGTCCACAGTACGCACCCTTTGGGATTTTCTTTTTCGCTACAATTGCAATTTGTTATCCAGAAAAGAAAACCTTTCTTCACGGTCTAAACTTGTTCTTTTCCATAATTTCCCCTGACAGGAAGAGAGAGGAAATCTCACCCAATAGCGGGATAGAAAGGAGAAAGTATTAAAACTCAAAGTTGTCATTGTTGTCTCTGTCCCCTTTTCTCTTTGAAGAGACTTTCCTTCACTTCTAACCCTTCCTCATTTAAAAAAAAAAAAAAAACAATCCAACTCCCGCCCCCATTCTAGGCCTAATCTATGTAGCCCTGTAAATAAAAGATTGCTATACTTTCCTATTCTGAAGCCACTTCCGTCCAGTCTCCAGCAGCTCCTTCTGTGTGCAGGGAAGTGATGTCACCCATGGACTTACTATGGGGCTTCTGTGGTCGGTTGCCTCTCCTATAGACTGAAGCAGCTACTGATAGCTTAGTCTCGGACCAGACCGTAGCAGATTCAGAAAATACAAGTATGGTGTTCTTTTCTTTACATGGCTAGATGGTTTAGGCTTAGAATTGGGGTAGGGGTTGGTTTAGAGTTAGTTTTTGCTTTTACTTCCTCTTTAACTTCACCTCATTCCAAATGTGGGTAAACTGTGAGGCCCCGTACACACGACAGAGGAACTCGACGTGCTTGGCACGTCGAGTTCCTCGTCGAGTTTTGGGATGAAGCCGCCGAGGAGCTCGGCGGGCCGCCTTCTCCCATAGAACAACGAGAACAACGAGAAAATAGAGAACATGTTCTCTATTTTCTCGTCGAGTTCCTCGGCGGCTCCATCGAGCCAAAACTGTACAGACGACAGAGTTTCTCGGCAGAATCCGGGTTTTGACCGAGTTTCTCGGTGAATTCTGCCGAGAAACTCTGTCGTGTGTACGAGGCCTGAGTTTGTATGAAGGTGCTGGGGCATTACATTGTAGGTTCCTTTGTGGAGAATAAATGATGAAAATGGTTCCAGTTTATGAAGCATGAAAGACAGATGGGTAAATGGACACTAGTGTTCTTGCAACGGGTAATCTGTTGATAGCCCCTCTTCCATCGTTGATGTCCATAAGTATATTGTTGGTTCAATTTGTACCCTACATACTAAAGTAATATTTGAATATTGGTTTGCATTGAAAGATCTTCGCCTTGTGCTTATGTAAAACAGAATTAATATAGAACCTTTCAAAACAGGTAATTTACTATGTCTCCCATTTTCCTTAGGCCCTGTTAATACCCAAAGAGGTGGAAGCACAATTTGAATCGTCAACACTCAACACTAATGCCACGTACACATGATCGTTTTTCGGCATGAAAAAAAAAAAAAGACGTTTTTTAAAACGTAATTTAAAATGATCATGTGTGGGGTAAGCACATTCATCACGCTGTAACAGACAAAAAAGCGCAAATCGTCTTTTACTAACAAGGAATCAGCTAAAGCAGCCCAAAGGCGAATAGAACTTCCCCTTCAGAGTGCCGTCGTACGTGTTGTACGTCACCGCGCTTTGTTCATCATTTTTCAAAAACGATGGTGTGTGGGGCAACATCGTTTTTAATGATAAAGTTGGAAAAACTTTGTTTTTTGGACATGCTGAAAAACTACGTTTTTTTTCATGCCGAAAAACGATTGTGTGTACGTGGCATTAGATGTCCATTTTATTAAATGGTTCCCCTAGGCACCAGAAGGTGGAGTTCCTTGGTTTATTTGCTCACCTAAACATGAAATAGTCATTGGATAATTTCAGTTGGTAATAAATTCGCCAGCAGTCAGTCTTCAAACCATAGATATAATAGCAATCCACCATGTTGAATCGTTTCAATTGATTGTTAATGTTTTTCCTATTGATAAGCAGGTGTTGGATGTGTTTGGGCACCCTCTTTTTCATTGACATAAACCCTTTAAAATGTTTATACATCTGCCTTTGCATGTTACCTAATGCCATTTTTATTCTTCACTTTTTACTGGCGTCAATGTCTGCTCAAGAATGGGCCAAGCTATCTGGCAGCAGAGCGGTAATACAGGCATTGATTTGGTAAAGGCATTGTTGAAAACATACTCAGCCCACTACTTGGTCTGTAAATGTACCCAGAAATGGTGGGTTTGTGGTCCTAAAGCTGGCCATACGCAACTCAAATTTTGTCAGATTCCTGCTGAACTTGCCAAAATTCAAGCTGCAGATAGCCCCATGGGCACCACAAACTAGGCATCAAAGCACCATATACTATGTGGCACAAGTAAGACTGCATTATGTGTTCAAGCCTAAAGGTGTCCCTAGAGGACCAAAGGGCTTTTGGAGTTGCTTCAGTAAAAGCTTCATGGCCGATGTGTAAAGCCTTGTACAGACGATCGGACTTCCATCCAACTTTTACGTGGATTTTGATCGGAAGGTCCTTGGCCGTGAACTTGTTCCAACATTCACCAAATCACGTGGTTTTTCAGCTCTTCACTGCCACCTTTTGGGCAACTTCTGCTATTGTTGTCTGATGTTTAGCATTGATTCTGAGCATGCGTGTTTGTAATTTTGATTGAACAGACTTGCATACACACGATCGGATAAACCAACGTAACAGATTTATTGTCCATCAATTCGTGAGCATGAACAGCCAACTTTTGTTGTCGTTAATTCAGCCAATAATTGTCTGATGGAGCATACACATGGTCAGATTATCCGACACAACACGTCCGTCAGACAATTATGGCCATAAAGTTGGATCGTGTGTACGAGGCTTAATAGACACAAAAAGGCCTGCAATGGAGGCACTGTGCTGACCTTTAAAAAATAATCTACCTGTTTTGTAGATATAAACTGAGCAAAATTATAAAACGCAACACTTTTGTGTTTTCCTCTATTTCACAGATTGGCTACTATGCACAGCTTGACCAGATTTTGCACTCTTCAGTTTTAGTATATCAACCCCTATGACTTTATGTTACAGAGTTTGGGGGTAGGGTGGAATGCTCTCTAATCTTGTTACAGGAAAGACCAATTGAAAATAAAGGCAAAAACACAAGCAATGGAACCACCACATCTAAGGATTGGTATGCTGCAGTATAATAAATATTAGTTCTTGGATTTAGATACACTTTAAATATTTTGTGGGTACTGAGCCACTGCCCATGCTTCTCTGATCTTCACTTTCTAAAACTCATCTGTTCATCTATTCTGGGTCAGGGATTTACAGTATTGAAGCCAGGGGGACAAGATTGCCAGCCAAGCAATTAGCATTTTCAGAAAAGGTCAGTGATGACAGCTCCCCTATTTTGTTTCCTTTAATTGTGAGTGCTCAGCTCCTTCCCAAAGCTACAGTCACAAATTACCATTCAGAATGATGAATAATAAGTGTATAATCCGTTGAAATGGAATTTCTCCTCTATATTCAGATCTGCAGCCAATGAGGTTTATAGTTCCTGGGTTTTCAGCTTCAATATTACTCTTTCAGTAGATTCCATTTCCACATAAGCTCTTTCCCACAACTAGGTAAACACGTCCCCATTTCCTTCCATTAGTAATCTGTCAGCTCAGCATTCTGTATCTCCATACCATATGCTCATTACCTCTCTGTAAACGTACTAATCTGATTCATGGGCCCTGAAGCAAGGCTATGTATGGCCAAAATGTCCTTGAGCCTAGGTTCACACTGACGGCGGGATTGAAATTGTGCGAGTTCAGCTGAACTCGCACGATTTCATACCCACATGTCTGTTCAACTTTTGGGGTGATTTCAGACACACCTGAGCTAGCAGAAGTACCTGAATCTGTCCTTATATTGGCTTCCTGTAATACTCATAGGAGTTGACAGTGTTGCTGTCTGTACACTGCATACTGCATCATAAGTGCAATGGTCAGTGCAGCCCTATACCCATGCCGACCAATGAAAAGCTCATCTAAAGCCCCATACACACGGTTGGACCTTTGTCTGACCAAAATCACATCGGAATTTCATCAGAGAAAAAGAGAACATGTTCTTTATCTAAACTCCAACGTAATTCCTCGGAATTTCCGATGGAAATAATCCAATGGGGAATACACGTGGTCGGAATTTCCGATGGAAGAAGTCTTTTGGACTTTTTCCATCGGAAATTCTGATCGTGTGTATGGGGCATTAGGCCTCTCCTTGTGGTAAGATGTCCCAAAGAAAGAAAAGATTTCTCAAAGGTCAATGCAGCCACATGATTGAGCTGACCAATGAGTACTTATGATTTTTCAAACCAGGTTCACTTTTCTTCTTTTTTTTTTTTACACTGCCACTAAGTTTAGGAAGAGCAGAGATGGAAATGCATGTCTGAAACACCGTTCATAAAAAAAATCAACATGGGTTGGCCAGTGAACCCGTGAATGGTTGCGATCTGAGCTGCCATCAGTCAGGGAGTCTCTGTACCTTGTGATCGCTGTGATAACTAATCACATTGGAAAAAGGGGAGAAAGTAGTATTTAATCAAGCAACGGTAAGCAGATAAATATGTATATAGTTATTGCTTGTTGTGTGTTTTTTTTTTCTTCCTTTCACTTTCCTATTTATCATGCTAATTTTTGCCTCATTTATTTTTCTTGTAGGTTTTCACACTCTTTTTGAGCCCAATCAATAGTGTCCTCCACATATGATCTCTTTTTGGTCTGGGCAACATTAATACACTCGCCCCGTTATTGTTTTTTTACACTTGTACTGCAATTTTCTATTTGTCATGCTTATCTACTTATTTTATTGTAGGCGGTCACCCTTTTTGAGCCCTTTCCTGTGTCCTGGCCCCGGGCCTGCCCCCCTATCAGCTCCCTGATGGAGCTTACCCGTTGGATTTATTCCCATTCTGTGGTGTATACAGTATGCTCCCTGCCTAGTTTGTGGTGCAGGAGTTCCATTTGCAGGCCATTTCCTATGCAAGTATATTTATTATGCAGGTTCATGACATACCAATTATATGTATTGACATCTCTTGTTTATGACATGGTTTTTCCCAGAGGTAAAAAGGAATTGGTTTGGTCCTGATGAAGTGGCCTTTGCTCCATGAAACACAGAGATCACAGTCTTCAAGTGCATTTAGTCCATTGTCTTGCAAATATTGAATATAGATGTCACTTTCACAAATGTGTATATTTTATGGCATGCTAGTGTAGATTTTGTTTGATTTTAAACTTTATATGGAATACATTATATATACAGTATATACTAGAGTATGAGCCAAGTTTTTCAGCACTTTTTTGTGCTGAAAATGCCCCCATCGGCTTATACTTGAGTCAACTTTTTGCGCCTGATCTCCCGGACTTTGGGGACCTGGTACCGACAAACTTGGCACACATGTAGCCCCACTCTTCCTCTACAAGTATGCAAAGTTTGTTGTCCGGGGGGGGGGCCCTACAGCCGGGGAGCACCGATTCTTCAAAGCCAGGGACCCCTTTCATAGGCTCCCATGTTAAACGGTCATTTCTCTGGTGAATTTGGGGACCCGGTACCGGCCCGTCGTAGGTTCTGAGGACCCAGAACTTGGCACACATGTAGCCCCATTTCTCCTCTACAAGTGTGCAAAGTTTGTTGTCTGGGGGACCTATGGCTGGGGAGCACTCTTTCACCCTCAACATTTCTCTTTGTACATCTACAACCTGTTTCTATGGGATCTGTATCTTAACTGCTCACCTACCGAAGACTGCATTCATACTTCAGCATTTTGAATCGCAGGCAGATTCGCGGAAAAATAAAAAAAATTCAACAGTTCAGGAGCTACTTTTGGACGACATGCTTCCCGCGATTGCAGTGTGATTTATTGCAAGAAAATCGCGGGGCAGACCCGCGGTGCGATTTGAAGTGTCATTCATATGAATGGCATCTCAAATGCAAGTCCCATGACTTGCCATTCATACATCAGCGCTTTCAAAACGTGGGCAGATTCGCAGCAAATCTGCCCGCTATTCAAACCACTGAAGTGTGAATGCAGCCTAACTCTGCACTCCTATCTTCAACCTCCTGCTGTATGTTACCTTTACATTAACCCTTTCACCACCTTCTTCCCCTGTGTATTACCTGAACAACAATGATGTACTGTATCCATTGCACCATTACCAAGCTCCAAGCTGCAAACCCTTCCATACCAAGTTTTTCAGTGCCAAAACAATTGTGGCAAAAAAACAAGATGACCCTGGGTTTTCTATGTAGCAAAGAGGTGTAATTTTGGTGACTTTCATACTGTATTTTAAAATGGAAAATAAAATTGAAACTGATTTTTTTGATATAATAAAAATGAGAAAAAAAAAAAACAACAGTGGTTATTAAATATCAAACGGAAAAAAAAAGGATATAAAATTAATTTGGGTACTATGTTTTATGGCTAAATAATTGTCAGTCAAGTAATCACAATACTGAAAAATGGCCTGGTAACAAAAGGGTATTACAGACTGGTACTCCGGTGGGTTAACCACTTCCATCCCGGGCACTTTTACCCCCTTTCTGCACAATTGTGCGGTCAAGCAACACTGTACCCAAACTATGTTTTTACCATTTTGTTCCTAAAACTTGAGCTTTTTTTGGTTCTTTTGGTGTTATTTAATTACCACTGGGTCTTAAATTTTTTGCTACATTGACAATTGATTGATTTGGTGAAAATAACCCAGATCGGTGTACATTTAGTTGGTAGGAAAGTCCACAACTATAGTATACTGTATATCTGAAAATTGATCAATTGTAAAGTACTGGATCAGGACAGTACAAATATCCCCCAAATGATAAATTTTTGGAAAGTGGACAGTCCAAGGTATTTAGTAAGAGGCATGGTGTGCTTTTTGAAGTGGTAATTTGTCATAATTTTTTAAACCCGATATGATTGCTTATAGCAGTGAATTTCATTGCTATAAGGATTTTACTGTGATTGGCCAGAGCTAATCACATGGTACAGATGGGCTGTAATTGGCCCTGTCTGTACCATGTGATCACACTGACCAAACACAGCTAGCATCACAATTGTACACAATGGATGGCATGAAAGGAGGCCATCCATTGCTTACAACTGCTATGTGATATGCTGCAATTGGTTACATGGTACTAGCAGTGAGCCAGTACAGTGATGCGTAATCTTCGGGGTCCGGTGGTTACACCTGGGGACAAAGCGTGGCACTGCGCATTACAACCCCGGCCATGAATCTGCTATAGACAAGACAGTTAGGTGTTAATGTCTGCGCGGAGTTCATCTCTAATGATTGAGTGAAGAATGGTTTATTATACAGGCAATTGGAAAACCCTTTAAGAAAATAAAAACATGACACATTTTTGCAAACCAAATTGATTTTTTTTTATTTAAAGGACAAAATTGCCTTCTATTGCTGAGTGTATTTTCTCTTCCTGTGGAATTGATCATTACAAAAGTCCAAGTCTAAAGTTCAAGTGCTTTGATACATTCTTTTGAACGTTAGAAAAAAAAAAAAAAAATCGAACGTAAGAATGACCTACAAGGCATGTAACTACTTGCACTTTTTTGGAAATGCACATAACGTAAATTACGGTCACTTTTGTTCAAGATAGAAAACAAATACAATTCAAGTAGCAAATGTATAGGCCTTCCCATCTCCTTAACCTTTCAGGTCACTAGTACATTTTGATCAAGAAACCTAAACAAAAAACATGCTTGTACATGTAGTTTTGTAACCACTCAATATAAAAAAACATCCTAGAGCGGTTATTTTGGTTTTGTTGGACTGGTCGTTATCAATAACATTCTCCATATCCATTTAGACAAAAACGTCATCGATCTTCCAAAAACAAAAAATAGAACTTATACCTGCACCAGAATCATGGCAGACAAAGATTTAGGTTTATAAAATGCCCTTCAGAAAATTCATTTCAAAATAGAGATGCTTTCATATTTTTTTTTCCAGAACTGTAAAAGCCATAGAAATGCAAAAATATCTGTTAAGTTTTTTTTCTGCTTTTTACATTTATTATTTTTTTTTGTATTTTAGGTTTCCATAAAACTCCTGACGATTTCCTTTCGCGGTTGCGGAGCTTGGCAGCCCAGTATGTGAGACGTTCGCAAAAAGTAAACAAATTGTACTCGCTTTTTTTGTCTAGCACACCCCGCCAAAAGTGAGGTTACATAATTATGAAATTAGCTTAAAAAAATAGTAGTCCTTCCCGAACCCACCCCCCCTTCCCCTTTTCCCTGTACTCTGAGTAACAAATATTTAGGCACTCTCAGTAAGAACTTGTAGATAAGTTACTTTCCCATAGGAAACCTAATGAGTACATACATATCTATTTGACTTTATACGTTGAGCCACACATACTAGGCCGAATACTGCTGCCAGGTAGAAACCATGTTTTCAAGTTCAGTCTTTTTATCATTTGTTTCGTTAAACTAAACAGATGACTACTCTCCAACACGTTCTGCGGGACTCAAAAGGAAAGCAATAGCGGCAAAGGGAGTGCCACGACCGGAGGCAAATCAAGGTTTAGTTATTCTCTATTTGCTCCAGATCCAGATCATCACATTTCATCTGAACCATGGGGCCCTCGATGCATTCACAGTCGCTTAAGTCTTCCTCGCTTTCACTCACAGTGGCTTCCCTCCTAAAATCCCTTGAATGGATCCCTTCATCTGTGGTCTCCTTCACAGGACTGGATCCAGGAGTGATGATATTCATGAGGTCATTGGAATCGCAGGGAGAGGAGACAATGGTTTTAAGGTGGGGATCTTCGTCATCTTCATAGTCCAAAGAGCAAAGGCTTTTAGACGTCTGGAAAAAAACAAAATAAAAAAATGTTAGTACAAGAGGAATCTGGGCTATGGATTGCTCACAGCATTTTAAGTCTTTTGACAATTTTATTTTATGTACTGCCAGGGAGGACTATGCAATAAATTATGAAAGAAAAATAAAAAATTTGCTGGCTCCCATTCCACAATAAACTAAGTATTTACACAGAGACTTTAGTGTGAGTAGGAGTCATGTCTTAATAAACAGAATAGAGAATATTAGAGACCCTGTAACCATGGCCATTTAGGGCAAAATTACATGTGTGTGTAAAATACCATCCCCAACCCGTTTATACTCTCCTCTCCCCGTTTATTCCTTCTTGGTCAACACCGTGACCTTGCCCCACGATGCATCCCCTGCCTGCTGAGATAGAGCAGTAGCAGACTGATACACTTCATGGTCCTCATTACCATATTTGCATGCAGCACACCTTGCTGCATTTCATACTCCTTCTCCCAGTTTAAATGTTAGAGTTACTAAACCCAGGACCCTGCAATCACTATAGCTGGTCCCCCACAGTACACAGAAGATGGAAATGCAATTATTTTAGTAAATGTATTCTCAGCAGTATATAGCAGTCTTGTGACTTCCATCAGTGTCTGGTTAAAGCTTGTAGGAGGGAGTTTTCATTTGCCTCTGACTATCCTATGAGGCTGCAGGACCCCTGACCTATCTGGATAGTGCCGATTGACCCTGTGCTGATCACATGCACTCCCAAGAAAAATAAGACTCTAGTAATACACACCAAACTGACCATGTGCAGCTTTCCCCCCCAAGGCTGTTTTATCAGGAGATGGATATGGGACAGTAAAGAAGGGGAGGGTCAGAGAAGACAAGCTCAAACAGCCTTTTTACACAATGCAGAGTATAAACCCCTTAGGTTCCACAGTGAGTATAACCAGCATGATTTACTGCATATATAAACTGATTTTACTGTTGTGGGTTTAGGAACAATAAGGTGTAGAGGATTTCCAAATGCTTAAGCAACGACTAAATCAGGTACATACACTAGTTGAATTGAAAAAAAAATGATAATACTGGCAATGTATACCTGCCTTCAGCTTTAAGCTGATCAAACTCAGCTTAAAATCTGAAGATCTTTAAAGGGGCTGCAGACTCTTTAGATTCCTTTTAAATATCCTCATAAAAGGCCCCTTTGCTTTACAAAGCACGGAAACACGAAAACAGAAGTTTCACCCCACATTTTGGTTGGATTTGTAGAGCTCAAAACTAAAGAAAAAAAGCAAAACTTATTTAAGCAACATTTTGTCTACGAGCGGCAGCAGCCTCCCAGCACTGTTCGTGTTAATCTGCAGGCCCCGTCAGACTAAAGCCAGGCCTTTGTCACAAGAGACTTCCTGCGCTATGAGAAAGCTATTCTTTACAGTCAACCAAAATTAACTTTTTTCTGTGCATAAGGCGAACAGACTACAGGCAAAATAAACATACTGCTCAGCATGCCGAACAATCACGTCCAGGCACCAGGTCCCCATTCAGCAGAAAGGCACTGTGCTGTCTACTCAACAAGGGGGTCTCTGATTGTAGGCCACATGACGACCTGCAGGCGTGCAACTGTGCCATTACTCTGGCTAAATAGCTCCGTATCAATAGACCTGGACCACATTCTTCATTGTGACAGCAAATTACAAGTCCAGCCGCTGATGGCTTACTGTGGAATGTCTAGGTTAAAGATCAAGACACAGAACAGCAATTTGATTTGTTATAGTGTTAGAAAGCTGCTGCTGAGGATGTTCAGGAGTAAAAGGACTCTGGGTCTCATGTTAAAAAAATATCAAATTCTATTTCCAAGAGAAGGTAAGAAAAAAAAAAGGAACAATTTGCTTAAAAACTCTCCAAAATCTGGAGTTAAAAAGGGAGACTATGGTTTTTGAAGAGTTTAATGCCCCATACACACGGCCAGGATTTCAGACGGGAAAACTGTGATGAGAGCTTTTGGCCAGGAATCCCGGTCGTGTGTATGCTCCCTCACAGTTTTTCCAACGGGAAAACTGGCAAAAACCACTGGCAAAAAAAAAAAAAAAAAAAAAGAGAACTGGCTCTTTTTTCCCTGTCAGGATTCCCGTCAGAAATCCCGAGCGTGTTTATGGGGCATTAGGCTTTCATCATTTGGCAAAAATGTTCGAAGCCATTTTTTCTCCTCTCTATCTGATCCCCAATCAAAGAAAGAGCCATGCTTGTAAGAAAGTACCTTAGCTCAGCATATAAGACATGGAACCTTTGTCATGATTATAGCCATTTGCGTGGAGTTCTTTAGGTTACGTTCGTTAGAATTTACAAAGTAAAGTGGATTAAAAAACTGGCCAAACTCACCAAAATTAAAAAGAGTAACTGTAGTCTGCTCACATTTGTAATAAAAACATCTTTGCCATGCTGTAGCTTCCCTCCAACCACTTTGCATATCATATATATATATATTATACTGCATTTCTGTACTTGCCAAATATGCTGCAGAAATCTCCCTCCACCAAGTCTGGCTGCAGCCATTTTAACTGTGGGCAGCTGAAGCTGCTTCCTGTTCACTTCCTGGATTCACACAGAGGCACACCTCCAGCTCTCATTGGCCCTCTTATAACTCATACACCCTCCCTTCCTGAAAAACTCACGAGAGTGAGACAGAGCTGTGTATGATATCATAAGCCTAGGCTTTATGACCAGACAAGAAAAAGGAAGTGAACTGTATGAGGTATTTACTGGCAGAAAAATTATATTTTACTATCCAAAGTTAAAACAACAAGGGCAGAAGATATAATAGATGGAAAGTTGAAAAAATGACTGAAGGTCCACTTTAAGCAAAGTTGTCGAATAGTATTCACCCGAGTAGCAGCTGGATAACTTGAAATATATTGATCAGAGGTGTTCATAAAATGTTTTATTTGCATACAGATGTTCTTTTAAACAGCAAATTACTGAGGACCTGCATATTGACAGATGTCTGCATTTACTGCAAGAATATCGTTTTATTTGGGGGAAGCTCTCTTTGCCTTTTACTATGATACACCAACCAATGAAAAGTTAGGAGGCATGTAATCTTAGGCTTCAAATTTATACCATCGGTATAGGTTGAAATAAGCAAGGCATCTACACTGGAGAACACACACAGAGTAGCTGGCCGAATCAACTAATGATCTGCACACAATCAACAAACAATGGCTGAATCTGTATTTGTGGCATAGTTGGTTATACAGTTGCTTTCTGGAAATTTATTGTCACAGGACCACAAAGAAAAAGTTACAATATTGAGAGTGTGATAAATAAGCTACACAATTTGTTGCATGTGTCACGTAACGGATATTTATGCCATTTAAGTAACTTTTCTGTGCGGCTATTATGCTCTAATCTAAGTGAACAGACACATGAAAAAGAAATAGAAAAAAACCCTAAAGGCGGGATTTTTAAAGGCAACAAAATTAAACTCAAAAAAATTATAAAAAATATAAATCTATTACAAAAGTATAAATGCAATTCAAAATGTCATGATGTACAGAATAAAAATATACATGATTATCAAAATAGAAATGCGACAATGACACGTTAGGTGGATGATCCTAATAGTGAACAGGCACATTAGACAAGAACCTGGCAACAAAATAATAGTTGGTAGCCGCCTTCTACTGGACGACTGGACAGAAAGTAAGCCATGTGCCAAAAACAAAAAAAAATTATAGTCTAAAAACGTTTACATATTTAAGACTTAGATTAAAACCCCTAAATAAACTGCTTAATGGAAGTTATATAATGGAATGGAAATTTACGTTTCCTGAAGACGAAAGGCATTGTGGTGGAAATCTGCAGCCCACACAATAAAAAAAATATAAAACTCCAGATGGGTGAAGTGCAACCTTCCCAGCACAAAACTTCTTTGGGGACGAAGAAGAAAAGCAGAGGCATCTAATGAGATGTCTTTTCTTGTGGAAGCCCCAAAGCCTTTTCATTTACACAGCATACATAGAAAGCCCTGAGCACAGAGCCTCACTTCATTAAATGCCATTTTGGGCCTAATTTCACATTGTGCTTGCCCCCTCTCTCTGCTCTTTATAAAAGCTGCAGAGCACCAGATGCTCGATGTGGATGCCACCTCCAACAGAATCCCTCATTCAAGCTCCTGAAAGAAAGAAGGCCTCAAGTTTTCATTCAGAACTAAGTACCCCAGTGTGTTTGTGCCTGTCACAGCACAAAGTGCTAGCTTGTCTACAGATCACTTTTGATACTTGATTATCATCTCCGAGGCCTGTCTACCGCTATCGCCTTTCCTCCTTCCCAAGCCTGCTGGAATTCGAACACTAAATGGGTATCCTTCTAGGCAACAATAGATAAATAGGAGGCCTTTGATTGTTCAGGCGTTGCTGAAAAGAAAAAAGAGCCCAGGACCCGTCCTGGCTGTGACTTAGCAGGATCTTGTCAGGCACGGCTCTCCCCTCTCCATTCCAACGAGCTCTGCCTAGAGCTCCTTATTCAGTTCAGATGGGGTCTGCTCACCCCTTTCAGAAAGGGACATGAATTCCTGAGGAGGCCTGTACAGAGAGCAAATGTTGATCCTGTGAATGGGGGGCAAGGCTAAGCTCACTAAACCGCTAAATGGCACCATGGCTCAGGGCTTTCAACACCGGTGGGATTTATGGCTGCACTCTCTGCAAAGAGAATAAAAAATAAACATGGACGTTTAGACCCGCGTCCCAGATCATTATTGGCACATGCCATCTGTGTTTCAGGCTTTAGGAGGCCATTGTCTGCAGGGGCCTAAACCCGCCATTATTCCTTCCAGCACAGCTGTCCTGTTTAGCAGGGATAATTATGCAGGAATATCTATGGTGTTAATTTATTGGACTTGCAGCCCCATAAAATGATACTCCAATGGAAACTTAAAAAAAAAAGGGGGGGGGGGCTGTCATGCCAACTCATGAGAGGAATAAAGAACATAGGAGTAATTTAGAAACATGTTTGGCACAATGAAGTGCTTTGCTTTAACACAAGTCAACTTCCTGGAGACCATATTCTAAAACCAGCCATTTTGGGTGCTTGGTCAAAATTAGAAGAACCACCATTTCATACTGTATGTACCATTCTCAGGTGAAAACACCTGGCAGGAAACATTTCTGAATGCCAGATGTCATCCCCCAATTCTCAGGCTGCATACAAGTTATGGAAAAGCGCAGCCCCAATACTAACTCATAGAAAAGTAGTATGTAGCCCAAAATCTGTTTTCAAACTACTGAGTGTAACAATAGGTTCCATTTCAAAGCTCAGCAATCAACACCCAGTTTGGGGTGGCTATTTATCTTTCGTCTGTAAAAATATTAAATTACACCCGTTGCGAAACACTGAAATATTGCGGGCAGCCATTTAGCCTATCGGGTATTAAATACACACAGACACAACATTCCACTACGTTTACATATCCAACAATTTGTGCAAGTAGCACCATTTGAAGGTCTGATACAGAAATAATTTGACAAGAGGCCTAAAATGTGGTGCTACACTTAAAGTAAATCTGCTCACCCCATAGAGTACAACAAAGCAGCAGATTCTCCACGGTGCTGCTCCCCCTTTAGCTTTGTTCAACTGCCAGAGGGAGAGTAAAGTATGGCAAGATGCAATTCGAAGAAGCTTACACAGGGCTCCACCATACCCAGAGGTACGGAGTACTTTATTTTGGCTACCAGTGCTGAATAAACCGGTGGGGAGACTTTATATTTATATACACACACACCCCAACCCATTTCACAACCCACAACTGCTTATTCTCCCAATTCTCAAATGTTTTGGTTGGGGTGGCTAGGTTTTTTTGTTGTTTGTTTTTGGGAAGCTTCTCTACTTTATATTTACCCCGTGATCCTGCCAGTAACTGCACTGTCACTCTCACACAGGCTTCCAGTGGAGACTGCAAGTGACCGTTTCCACACAAAATTACACAGCTTTGGTCCACTGAGTACGTATACAAGAATGTTCACCCAAATGTACTTTTAGCATGATTTCTATATAACCTACTACAGACATATCTAGCAAATATCTTGCAGGGCCTCTGGTTTAACCGCATCCTCTTTTCGCAAGTCCTCTTGTGGTTTAATGTGTGAGCAAACCTGCAGAGGGCTTAGGGGGAAAAAAATGATAATGATACTGAAGACTAACGGAAACACCCCCCTCCATTTACACCTGAGCGATATAAAGTGCGTTTCCAGAAGCAATTCATGGCCCCGCCATAAGAAATACCATGTTTTTCTATTGAGCCTGTTCACATCCGAGATGTTCTGTTGCTCAGTGTTAAAAGAAAAGAAAAAATAAATAAAAATACAGGCACTTCTTTGGGGCATGATCACACGCTTTTGGCCTAAAGACTTCAAATCTAACATCTGTCTCCTTTTTATAGCAAGCCGCTTTCTTTGGCTAAAACAAAAAAGCTGAAACCTGCAAAAATATAAATAAAAAGGCATGTGCTGTGAACCATAAAGCAGGTAGGTTGCGTCTCCCAAGGTAAAAACCTAATGTCTAACTTTAGCATAGATTTAATTCTGCCATCACAGTCCTCCCAAAGCAAAATCGGCAATATAAAGTGGAGTATAGAACCATACTGGATTAGGACTCCTTTCAACCCCTATAACTTGAAGATTCTGCAAATAGAAAAAAAAAAAAGAATATGCTAAATTTTGGAGATAAAAAATGACCTGCTCCTACAAATTAACATCAGCGCCCGCCCCGCCAGCGGAACGCGCCACGTTTCCCCCTCATTAAACCCATAGATATTTTGTAACAAGCACATTCTGTCAGGCCACACCAGGCCTCTATAGGGAGATGTGACAAGTGCTAGCAGCTGGGAGATCAAGCACAAGAGCCGAGATGAAAGGACAGCTGCCGTCTAGGGATGGGGTCCCCTCTGCCAATAGCGCCAAATTAACTCTTCAAACTCACATTTCTATTTGGCCTTAGCGGGAGACCCAACACTGGTGGCCTCCTCAGCATGATAAGAGGGGCAATGAATGAACAGGCTGCAAGTCTTTTCACTGCTGCTTTGGGGACTTGCATACTAATTCTACGCCGAGGTGACAAAGTGAAGTTCAATTTTAAAGGAAGCCTCTACTGAGGCTGCCATTGCTGACCTCTTTCTGAAAAGGCTAGTTGCCTGGCTGTCTCTGACTTCAACAGTTTCTGGGTTACTGTCCCGGAACAAGCATGCAACAAGACAGCTGACATTTTCTGAAAGCAGTCAGCAATTGCAGCCTACATATTTCTTTTGGTACAAGTTTACTTTAAAGTGCACTTGTCAATTGTAAAAATAGGAGGCTACTATCCTGTGCCAATACTAGGTGCAGCTAGGTCTCAAGGTTACTTCTCTAAATCTTGGGGTGATCTCCATCGAATTTACTTACATACCCAATTCTTTATCTGTGTACTACATTACGAAATTCCACAAGGTGAAGGCTCTATTACACTATAAAGTATCTCAGGGTCAAGGGTTCACTGCCATCGGTATCTAGCCAAAATCAGAATTTATTTTTGGATAGCAAAGGGAACAGTTAGAACTCAAGGTTTTTATTGCAGCACAGTGGCCAAGTGGTTAGTACAGCCACCTGGCAGCACTAGGGTCTTTAGTTTGAATCCCAACCTGCATGGAGTTTGCATGTTTTCCTTGTGTCTGGGTGGGTTTCCTCCGTTTACTCTGGTTTCCTCCGACATGCTGGTAGGTTAACTGGTTGCTGTCTAAAAATGGAAGCTCCTAGATTGGAAGCTCCCTATAACAGAGACTGATGTGAATTTACACACACACTATATATATATATATATATATATATATATATATATATATATATATATATATATATATATTTATTTATAACACAGACGCGCATATATACCGTATATTGTGTCGAGTAAATTGCTGGTGCTATACAAGTACCTGCAATAAAGAAATTGCTATCTTTGTCCATTGGGAAGAAATCGGCATACTTCCTGTAAGGGCATAAATAGGCAATTTCTCCAATGGTAATAGAGATAAAAACAAACGGCTTAAGGCCTTGGCGGGAAAAGAAAACCACCCTCCGATGAAATCACCAATTTCAGTAGGTTTTATCAGCTATACAATTCAGGCAACCCCTCTAACACAAACCACAGGTTGAATCTCTATGACTAAGCCCATGAAGGTGAAACACGCCAGATGGGGTGGCATTAGGTGGGGACGTGGAATGTATGGCTGAATAAACCTATTGAAACTGGTGATGTCAATGGTGTGTGGCTTTTTTTGTGGCGATGTATTCACAGAGCATGGATGGGATTCTGAAACTGATACCTGGAGTAGCCTAGTGAAAGGAGATCATGGTAGCTTGGGGCAGTGGGTCATCTGGGAATAACACTGTGTGGGTGAGCTGTGGTAAAATCAGGTGGTTGAGCTGTGGTTTTACTGGCCGTGACTGCTAAACTGCAAGTTAACGTGGGCACTGGCCATGTTAGTGTACATCGCCACGGTTAAATTAATAAGACATGTTGGAGTCTGGCAGGCAATACCACTGCCGAAGAGGACTCATCCAAGTGCAGGGAACTGTGGCTTGGGCTTCAGTGGGCTATCACTGGTTAAGACCGGTGTCCAGGAGGGTTAGAACTTCGCACATTTATTTTCTCTTTTCCTGGAGACAACTGCTGCCCTCATCTGTAGTACAAGCACCATATGAACAGGAAAAATTCTTCCAAATGGGGTCACAGACCCATAAAAACCCAGACTGAAACAGTAGCTCTTCCCCAGTCTAACAATAAATTATTGGGCCTGATGTATGAAGCAAGAGGCTTCTGGCCATGTAGGTTTCATAAATGAAGTGTGACCTAGTTCTCCATTGTGAAAATAGGTAGTGATTTTGCTTCACAAATATTTTCAGTTTCAGCATTTGTGATGTGTGCAGAGGCCTGAAAATACATTTTATGCGGTAAATAAAGGTAATTTCCGACCTTTTGGCTTGCACAGGCCTCATAAAACATTATACAGATCGCATGTGTCACAGATTCTGGGTTTAGAGATTCTGGATTAGCCTTTCCTGAGGAGCACACCTTTCCCTCAATGACATTCTGGAAATATTCTGCTAAAATGCGATTTCCTCTCAGAACGTATTAAAAAGACTTCACATTTTGCCACCTACGCATCCCTTTAAACCAAGCTCCGGTCATAAAAAAAAAAAAAAACACAGGCCGCCCTGTCAATATAACACCAGGCTCGGAGATATTCCTGTCAGGACTTCTGTTATGGTCACTGTTATTATGGCAACGGGCTTCCCTTCCAAGGTCTCCTGTGACTGACATCTTGCTTCATCTGCTCGTTAATGCTTGTTATTACTATAGCGTTTCTGTTTAGTCATGATAAATTAAAAGTGAGCTGTCAAGGCTGTGAAACCAGAGCAGCCAAAGTCCTAGAGGGGAGCTGGGCGGCAGCCATTTGCAAAGACACGGACACGTTCTCATCCTCCATGTGCATTACAGCTCGGCCAGGGACACACCAATCAGATGTAATGTGTAATAAGTGTAAATATATTTTCAAACAGTAATACCATCAGTTTTTATTTCAACCTCCTGTAAATCCTCGGCACAGCAGGGTTCAGACTTGGAGAGCAAAGGGGTGGCACACTATGAGCTAATGTTCCCAAAAACTCAAAATATACATCATTCTACTAAACAAACCAGCCCTGTTGGCTAATGTACTCACACAGGGACAGCACCCACAGCTGTCTGAATACCTGAACAGTGACAGCATCTAATTGCCCGACAGTTTTCCACCTGGCCTCTCGATTTTGCAATCAACTTGTCAAACCGGATGATGCCGACAGGCAACCCAATGCTCAAGCTTCAGTGGCTGAACCTCAAGCTGCATGGCCAGCTTTAGAAACATTTGGCAATTTTTTTTTAAAGATGGATGAGCATGCAACTTAATGCAAATAAAGGCCATGCCACTACCAACGATTCCAGTATGAAATGTTATGACAAATTTACAGGCTATGTGCAAGGCTGGTACCATGCCACCCCATTCAACTTTCTAACAGGTTTCTATGCTAGTAGACCCCTCTGAGTGCAGGCAGGGTGTGGGCCAATTTAGCCAGAAGCTAGATGTCCTGTATCCAGTGCCCATGGGGACATAGCCTTAAGCTGGTCATACACAAATAGAATTTTGTTCTAAAGTTTGTTTCAAGAATGCTTGTTTGAGTTTTTGCTAATCGTTAGTGGGGTCAAATCGATGTTGATTTTGGACCAGTGGTGAGAAAATTTGAAGGGCAGGATGAAAGTTTCTCGAATGAAAAGATTTAACAGTGAATGTGTTTTTTGTTAGGAAAAGTCCATTCACTTAAAAATTGAAGGTTCAAAGCAAACAATGTTGTACTCAAATGTTTTGCAAGTACTTTTAAGCAACATTCATGAAGTCATTGAATGTACTGATGAGACAGTTTGTACGAACGTTCAAAAATCTACTAGTGTATGTCCAGCGTAAAGTCCCGGGAGCAGTGTGGGGATCAATTAGGTGGAGGAACTTTATAGCACCAGTCCTTTATAAACAGATGTGTGGAATGTCGGGATGGTTTTTGGAGTGTGTCTTTGAAGAACCATTGTCACATACGATGGGCAGGCCAGAAATGGTACCATGCCACACAGTGGAAATCAGCTATACAGGAACTTTTTTTTTTTTTTTTTTGGAAGGACACACTTGCATATGCGATGCTAGAGTTATGCTCTGCAGATATATTGAAAACAGCTGCTACCTCTCCTGAAATTAGCACTGCATGGGGCTATGACCTCTGGCAGTTGAGAGGTCACCCAGGACAGGCTGTAGGAAAGAGTGAATGTATATAGGGTGATTCAATAGTGCATTTGTGACATTTCTGGCAGAAGCCATGCCCCCCATATTCATATAGCAAAAGTATGCTCCAGGCAGGAGTAATACGTATCATCAGCTTTCACACATTTCCCAGCAGGAGCTGTACAGATGGCCCACAACCATCTCCCGTCTAGTAATTAATGCAAGATATTATTGTAAAAACAGGAGCTCTTCAAATCAATAGGGAAACCAGTTAATACATTTCTCACACTTCCTTTTATTGTAAAATAAAAATCAGTCCAGGACCTGCCACCATCAAGGGTTGATTTACTAAAAGGCAAAAAGTCTGTTCACTTTTGCAAGGAAATGTGTTCCAGAGCTTAGTAAATGTGGTGAAGTTTAACTATCCAAACACTACCCAAGCATTTGTGATTGCATGATTGAATGATGGAAGTCAGCAGAGCCTTACCTCATTCACCAAGCGAAAGAAGGAACCGCCGCTCCAGATGATGTACCTCAGTGGTGAATAAAATAGCCCAAAATCCAGTGGGTGCAGGCAATGCACAGAGCATAAATGTGAGAAAATAAATTTTGGACAGCCGCACTCCAATAAAAGGTAAAAAGGTGGTGCCTTTTATTGTGGTAAAAAAATACTACAAAAGCAAGAAAAAAACAGCACTATTACCCCACTGTTTGCTGTTTTTTTCTTGCTTTTGTAGTATTTTTTTTACCAGAAAAGGCACCACCTTTTTACCTTTTATTGGAGTGCGGCTGTCCAAAATTTATTTTCTCCCATTTATGCTCATTCACCAAGCTCTGGGGGAAATTCCCCTGTAAAATGCAATTTCCCTTGCAAGTGAACAGCCTATTTGCCTTTAGCAAATCAACCCCCATAGTGTGTGCTCTAGTCCAAGTCTAATGCATAGCCTCGAAAGAGCAAACCTACTTAAAAATGGTAGCAATTCTTTTTCTGGTTCAACCATTCACAGGTATTTACCATGACCTCGTACAGGTTCTCACATTTTGCAATCTTCCACATTCGCATTACAGTTTGGAGCCTGGGGACCATTAACCCAGAATTTTTTTATGTATACCAAATTATGAAAAAAAAAAAAAGAAAAACACAGAAGCTTTAAAGGCAAATACAAAAATGTAATAAATGCATCCATATTAACATAAATATGCGCATATTTTTGTACTGAAGCCAGCAGAGTCTTGCAACCATGATTAGTGGATCACTTTGCAATGCACCGGTTCCTGCAGGCTTTTCTCTAGCCTCAGATCTGTAGAGGTACAGACCTTCAGTTATGGAGTTGGGAGAAGCAAACAAGTGCAGTTATGTCATTGCATTTGTGCTCCATAGAAATCGATTAGTTCCTCTGCAGTCGTGGCTGATGGGGCTCATGGTCTCTTCATTCACATCCTAAATATGGGTACAACAGGAAACATGGTCCCAAAGGTGGAATTAGCCTTTGCCATTTAATGTAATTTTAAACATAATTTCAATATTTTCAAATCTTTCAATTATTATCTGGTGGTCCTGCCAAAAGGGGTCTTGTTCAGACACTACCTACTTCCCTATCTCGCAGATCTCCTGTGTTGCCCGTCAGATGGGTGTCCAATTCGGACTACGACTGGCCATTTGTAGGCAGTACTGGGACAGGGTCATCCAGCACCCAGGGCAGGGATGCAGAATAGCACTCCACCAATACATGCCATAGAATGTGTGTGCCAAGCTGCGTCTGTTTCCTCCCCCCCTTTGCTTACTTCCCCTCCTGCCCACCCCTTGTCCCGGTCGGCTTTTGTCAATAGAAACTCATTCTTAGAAATGCCATGGCTGGAGTACTTATAGAAGTGGCAGCAAAGCAGCCGTGAGAAAAGGCACCAAGATAAAAAACATTGGATGAAAAAAAGCTAAAAAATATTTTACCCAAAATGTCATAGCATAGGACGCTCAAAAAAAAAGACAGCTGATTGCATTGTGGCTCTGGTGACAGCATTATCTTCAGTGAAACCAGAAATAATTATTTGTTTTGCTCTTGCAAAAACATATCCATCTAGCATGCCTCCCATTGTCTGTTTAGACGATGGCCTTAGACAAGCACTAAGCATAAGCCCCATGTAAAACAACAAGAGTGGGAAGATAAAATCTGGAAGGCTATTTTCCATCTCAGATTCAGTTCAGCTGCAGAGAGCAGACAGTGTGTCAGAGATCAGGAAACCAGGGGTGAGGCAGCTCAACCGACTGTCAGCAGTATTAATCCTGCAGAGGTACTACTGATCCTCATATCAGGGAAAGCATGATCACTTCTAAAAACGTCAGCGCTTACTTGCCAGAGGATGCCTTTAAAACATTAAAGGGCAACTCCACCAGATGACCAAAGTCAAAAATAAACAGGATCCGATCCATCTGCAAAAAGGTTTTCAAAAGGATTCTAAAATTCTTGTAATTCCTCCCAATACTACCATGCTATATTCGTCAAAGCTTGATCAACTAAGCTGAACTGAGAAACTGATTGGCTACCATGTACAGATGCACCAGATTTTGTCATCTCCAGTTTTAGTAAATCAACCCCCAAGTGTCAAAAGTCTGACGTTCTGCAGACTGTCCCTGCCCCCCCCCCCCCCCGATATTCACTACACTGGTTACACCCTGGGATCTCTACCTTTGGTATGTGTCCATGTCCATTTTGGCTTACAAAGTTTTTCGTCACAGGAGCTTTCACACAAAGGAGTGTGGATGCTTGTGTCATTATGGTCACATTATGACAATGGCATTGTCCCAATATGGGAATATTACGTCAATTATGGAACAAGCATTCGTGCCACCTTGTGTAGATGCAGCTGTGGGGTGGAGAATGCCCTCGCTGCAGTTAATTGTGTAGCAGTGAACAGGAATGACATATTCCATCTGGGTTTGGTCCGAACCAGAGCTCATCCCCAAAGAAGAACTCCACCCCTCTTTTTTGCCAGTCCCCTCTCATATTGTCTGCTGGGATATCCTCAAAAAACATACTCGCATTCCCAGCGAATCCAGCACTGTCTGCTGTAATCCGCTGCACACTAAGTCCTGCACCTCCATCTTCCTTTGGTTACGCCATTGAGAGCCAACTGCCTCCACCATGCTGTTGCAGCCAACTGATGATGTGCCAACACAAGCATGCACAATACGTTGTAGAGGGCACAAAGCCTTTTAGGATGCAATACAAAGGCAGCTGGGATGCGTCATTCGCAGCCTTCTGGTAAGGATATAAAAGCAGAGGCAGCAGGACTGGGGAAAGTAGGCAAGTGGGGATGGGGGGCAAAAAGGAAAAAAGTGCCCTTATTCTTGAAGAGGAAAAATCACAATAAAAAGGCATGTTACTCTCCTTAAGTAAAGAGGTAACATAACTAGAGGCTTCAAAGTGTGCAAAGTATTTGGAGAATGCCGTGGCATTGCCGTTCAGGTGCTATTCTCTACATTCCAAGAGACTTATCAGGCTGATTCAAACAGTGCAGTCGATTATATGTGGGCTACTTGGCACTCGTGCTGCATACATTTTACTGAGAGATGTCTAGACTGAATCTGAACCATGTGATTAATCATTTTATTTGGCAAAAGAAATCTCCAGTGACCCTTCTGTGTAGTGAGGGTGCGAGTCGGGCCATGGCCTCCAGCAACACTCGGGCTGGACATTCAAAAGAAATGATGAATAATGGTATGCAGGTAATATGTCATATACCTTCTTGGAAATGCCTGAATGTCAAAATGTAGTGCAAATAAATGAAGTGCAAATAGCTTACTTTAGTACGGCATTTGTAAGTAGGGTTTTCATTCACCTGTAGAGTACACAATGCTTACTTGAACTCATGCCATGGGGATGACACTAGCAGAGGAGCTAAATGCATGCAACTTCACATTCCCAGAACAAGTATAGGATCAGCTACCCCAAGATAGACTCAGTGCTATTAATTTGCTTGGATTTGACACCCTTACAGAGGAGGCAATGAAACTGACTGGACACCCATATGTATGTCTGGGATATTACCTTATTCCGCATGGGCAAGTGGTTTGATGGTACTTAATGATGATGACTAAAGAACACAGAACAAATTCAGATAGAGTTTTCTATTTTGCAGAGCATGGCGGTATAAAATCCACATTGAGAATATTACTGTATAAGGAAAGCCATGAGCTTCCCATTTGCTGTGGGCAAAGCCAGCATTTTATCACCAATGGGTGGGACCTCCAAATCTGTGGACTTTGAAAATAGATCAATTGTTGGTGCTTGACAGGTGGAACTATGAAAAAAATCATTGTGTTGCCCAAGTCATACTTGTTTATCAAAGGAAAAGTGTTGAGACACTCCACTTAAAACAAACATGGACCATGGCAGGAGAAAGTTTATCAACCCTTTTGGAAAATTCTAGGGCAGACTCATGAAAACTGGGGCAAAGCTTGAGCTACTGACCATGACAACCCATTACCCGGATAATACAAAAAATCTGACTTGCTTAGGAGCTGCAGCTGGCAGCAATACCAAGAGAATATATAGTAACAGATATGACAGACAACTCAGGTTCATCATTCATATGTTGAGATCAGCCATCTGGTTAGTTGGTGTAGGCAAGGGAAATAGACATTTTTGCTGGATTTTTATCCTCAAACATATATTGTCAAAAAAATCTTCTTGCTTCAGGCTTTGTATCTGATAGATTGCCTCACATACGATGAAGCCACTCTTGGGATCTCAGCAATCTTCAGCTCCAGCTTGCAAGTGCTCATTCTTCCCGGCTCCATTCTTGCACAAAATTCAGCAACGTGCTAGAGCTGCATACCACTTCCAAAGAGTAAAACCAACTTCATTGTGCTACACAAGCACATAGTGAGGGGAGCATCCTGGGTAGAGTGGGTGCTTGTGTTGAATAAAGTTGTTTTTAACCTTTATAAGTGGTGTATGGCTTTACTTTACTGATAAATTGCCTGCTGGATATCAGCCTCTTACCCCTTATCTGCAAGCCATTGCTGCCTATAGCAATCCATATACCAGGGTTGCTCTTGGCTATGCCTTATGTCCCAGATGCTCCCCATGTCAAATCACTCCAGTGCCTATGTGGCTTTGCAACATTTCTCAATGCCAGGCTGCGATTGGCTGCTCCCTTTTTATCCAGAGTTCCCGTCTCTATATCTCACAAGCTGTAGTTTCAAAGTTGTTAAAAGCAGCCAACATTCTGAAGTGATAAATTTACTTTGGTTGACTGTAATATACTTTTAAAAATGGCAAAGCACACTGTTAACACCTCTCAAAAAGGAAAAGAAAGAGTCAAAGCTCATTCTACAGCTGCTTGCCTGTTATTCTCTTGTAGATAAGGAGCAAAGAAAGAGCGCACTCAGAGGAATGACACATCAATAAATGGGACGTTATATAATAAGCACAGAGTAAACTGGCTTCTTGCACATGACTCAGATTTGAGATATTGTTTGCGGTTTCCAAAACAGAGATAGATTTCTTGTGAAACCTAGGCACTGATACAATGTGCCAGGCTCTGCCATGACACAACCAGGACTAGCTTTTCTGCTCCATCAATGTAGTGTAGGTTTATAGGCGTTTAGAGCAAAGTCAGACTACACTGTGTACTTAAGAAAAGGCTTGCAATTACGAGGAAAGACAAGGTTTGTGTATAGCAAGTTCCTGGTATAAAAGATAATCTGCAGGTCAGAGGTACAGAGGCCCAAGCATGAACCAGAAAATACTCTGGACGCATTCCGATACTACTCTCAGCGTGAAGGAATATAAACACTTATATTGGCATTACAAACACACATCAACTGGCTAGATGGCATACATTCATAGAAGGACAATATCACCTCTGCTATGGTTTTACTTAGCCAGCCTTGCAAATTTAGGGTTATTTTTAGGATTCTGAGATGGCCAACTCTGGGAAATGTCTAGCTGCCAACATTTCAGAACTTTTTCCAGGAACTGGCAGCTCCGATTAAGTGTTATTAAAGAAAGCCATTCTTTCACTATAAACAAAAACTAAAAGTTTTCTTTAAATATAATCTGTTAACAATTTTGTCAGTTTCTGATGGGAAGACAGGTAATGTCTCAGATAAAGAGAGATAATAGTAGGATATCAAAGCTGCTACCATAGAAACCTCTTGTGAAGACTGTTTGTTCCGTACTAGAGTTTTGCAAATCAAAAAAAGGAGGAAGTTGGGTTTAGTGGTTAGAATTCTTTAAGTCGTAGCGAGTTGTAAGCCAAAGAAGAACAGCCCAAAAGGTATGACCGTTTAAACAAAACTAAATGCTCAATTAGTTCACTAGATGCTGTTGAACTACAATAATCAGAATGCCCCAAAGAGCAGCAGAATGACCCCACTGTGTGTGGAATATGGCAGACTTCTGTCAGAAAAGCACCCCCTATTTGCCTCTCCAACTAGGTTCACCTTGCTACTGGAATCCAAATTCCATCAACTGTGCTTCCCATTTTCAGTAAAGCATACCTTTGTTGGTCGTCAGAGATGCAATTTAAATGGACATAGGGTATTGCAATTGGTAGGTGTAGTCTGGTCTTTGTGAAACTAGTTTTACCGAGACATACCAAGGAGGGTTTTAGGCTAGGCAAGATAAAAGACCATGCATTGTTTGTTCTTCTGACAGGTTCGCTAAATCAGAACTTCACTCTCTCAATCAACATCAACTATTAATCCTTTTGAATTCAATTTTGAAGGATGAGGTAAGTGAAGGAGTGCACTAAGGTAAAGGAAGCTATTTAGGGAAAAAAAAAATTCCTTTACAACCCCTTTAAGGATCTTTTTTTGCAACATACAGTGAAAAAATTGCTCTTTACGTTAACCAGTCAGAAAAACATATTGTGCAAAGATTTAAAGATGCCTTGTTGGTGAGTAACACACTATGTTCCTGCGTTTATAAACCCAAGTACTGTCTGCACTGCCTAACCACATCATTAACAAACAAACCTATGCCTGAATGTTCAACTGTAAATTAAGCTATTTAGGGGGAAAAAATAATTCCTTTGCAACCCCTTTAAGTCTCCATTTCTAAATAACTTACACTTTGTTCAATATAAAATCGAACAGCTGTTAATTAACAGCAATTGCTATAGGGAAAGTTGTGCAAGAATAAGATCCTGTAAACGTGTATGACTTCTTTATGAATGTTTTGCAACGCTGCTTCTTGGGGAAGTTTACTTCTTGAATGAAAAAAAAAAAAAAAACGTTTAAAAAGGAACCATAAAAATGAAATTGTGGCTCAAAACTAAAAAACCCAGGCCAACCATCCTGCAAAGTAATTACTGGTATTGGATACACTGCAGCAGGATCTGGCCCCCGTGACCAACCTTCCATAACAGAAGATATATTGGCCAAGTCTGTGAACAAAAATGGACTCGTTTTACACAGGCAGTCAAAATAGCAGAGGTTGTACAGCTCAAAGGGTATGGATGTATCAGATTTGAGTGGATTCAGAAGACAGAAGTGGAGTCTTATATCTGAAGTCCATGGGACCTGCTCAGATAAGTGTTGGGTCCAACAATGGTGCCATCTTCCCTTTTTATCAATGTGACTAGACATCGAAGATATAAATGCCAATAGTGACACTAGGAATGCAATGCCCCGTACACACGATTGGAATTTCCGATGAAAAAGTCCAACTGACTTTTTCCATCTAAAATTCTGACCGTGTGTATGCCCCATCGGAAGTTCTCTTTTACTCTGATGGAATTCCGATGTGATTTTAGTCGGACAAAGGTCCTATCATGTGTACGGGGCTTAAGTCTCATTTGTGCACTGGAATGCACCAATACAATCACTGTAGAGACAGCCTTGCCCTCTTCTCCTAGATCTGGAAATAAAATCCCTCAGAATATAGTCATCCCAACAAAATCTCAACATTTCCAACTGACCACAATTAAAGTCCAAACGTTTGTAAAAGATCACAAGTCAAAACACGTAGATTACATTTATGAAGTTGATTATCTTGCTTGCCCTGCTTCATGATCAAACTGAAGTTTAAGGGCAGAAACGTTTTGACAGTGCACTGAGAATTTCACTGCTTGTATGAAATTTCGAGCAAACTACTTAGCCAAGCCTCTGCTGTAATCTGCAAGAAGCCTCATCCTGTCAGGATGTCTCTACTGTATATTTCTACATTGTGTGAACATGAGAAAAATAGCGACCTACAACCTCGTAATAACTACCTGCCAGGTTTACAGGCTGTTCTGCCAAGTGACTATAGATGAAAGCAGAACGTAGCGATACTCTTAAAAGCATCTCTGGAGAATTGCTTCGGGTTTACTAAACAGGTTGCACACCTTTTTTCACTTACAGGCCTCACTACTGTACAATTTAAAACTGTTAACACTCATTTTAGGATAAGTCCATAGATCAGGAATCAGCATGGTGCTTCACAGTTGCTTGGGATATTGCCAGAGTACCCCAGGATTCCCAAATTCCAGTTACAGTAATACTTTGGCTTGCAAGCATAATTTGTTCCAAAAGCATGCTTGTAATCCAAAGCACTTTTATATCAACGCAAATTTCCCCATGGGAAACAATGGAAACTCAGGTGATTCGTTCCGCAACCATTTATTCATATAAAAATGATTACGGCAAAACAAAACACAGTATAAAGTGTACTGTAAACATGAAACAAATTACACTGCACTTAAAAATACAGTACTGTACAGTAGTAGGAATACTGTACCTCTGTTGCAAAAGTTTCAAGGCAAAAAGCAAAAAAAAAATCTAATGTGCACCCTTACAATGTTAAAGAGTCTGGTGCTCATTTATTTAACCACTTAAAGGACCGCCTAACGCCGATATACATCGGCAGAATGACAAGGCTGGGCACAGGCATGTACCTGTACGTTGCCCTTTTAGAGCCCGTGGGGCTTGCGCTCGCGACCTGGTCCGAAGCTCAGTGACCGCACCCGCAAACCAATCAATAAACGCTTATTGCAATTTGTTTTACCAAAAATAAGTAGAATACGTATCGGCCTTAACTGAGGAAAAAAAAAAGTTTTTAGATATTTTTGGGGGATATTTATTATAGAAAAAAGTAAAAAAATTTTTTTTTTCAAAATTGTCGCTCTATTTTTGTTTATATTAAATACAAACCGCAGAGGTGATCAAAAAAAGAAAGCTCTATTTGTGGGGAAAAAAGGACGCCAATTTTGTTTGGGAGCCACGTTGCACGACTGCAATTGTCAGTTAAAGCGACGCAGTGCGGAATCGCAAAAAGGAGCAAGGTTTAACCTGCATAATAGTCCGGGTCTTAAGTGGTTAAAAGGCTCTTTTACACTGTATGTAGAGTACAGCTGCTGATGTACAGTATACAGCTCTGTATGTGGGTGCTCATCCATTTAAAGCCGCTCTTTATATGTACTGTATGTTCAGTAAAGCCGCTGGTGTTCAGTATACAGTACAACGCTGTATGTGGCCACAGGTTGAACTCCCAGCGCTTCCTAGAGAATTAGGAGACACCCAGGACTGTTGATATCACTTTTGGGTAAGCCCTCCCCTGCTAGGAGTGTCTCCAGAAAGACGCTGGCAGCCACCATTGCCCGCGAATCGTTGGCAACATACATCGCTAAACTGTACATGAGTGGCTTTTTTTTTTTTTAAACATAAGAAAAAAACTTGCAGATCAAGGAATAAAAAAAAGTTGCTCATCTTTCAAAACGCTCGTAAATCGCATTACTCGCAAACCAAGGTTTCACCGTATTCGGTTCTGCCTTCTCTGTTCCATTATTATTATTACTGATCTCAAGTCAGAAGTCCATAGATCAGGCATCTCCTGGTGCTCCACAGTTGCTCAGGTTCTCCTTAGTGTGCCCCAACATTCTCAAATTGCAGTTAATCTGTCCCATCTTGTCTCACTCCCTGCCCTCCTATTGGCTATCAAATGTAAGGAGTGCCTCCAATGGTCAATGGAAAGGCTGAAAAAAAACTTGCTTGTGAAAGTTGTGGGCATTTTGACGGAGGTTTTGAGGATCTTGGGGGAACAGTAAAGCCAACTATACACAGAGCGAATTTCTTTCCTGCAACCACGGGTGGTGGGGAAAACCGCACCTGGCCTGTAGAAGCCGCTAGCAATTTTGCAGGTAAAATCCAGCTGGTGGTTGTACCCAAGTTGATCGATCAACTTGGTATGTTCAGCCTGTCCATTCATTGTTCAAATCTCGGTGGGTTCCTGCTGAACCGGCTGAGATTCTAACTGTCTATGGCTTTGCCTAAGGGTTCATAGTTCTGTACAGATTTTCTGGTGAACCAAGACTAACTGGCACACTAGTCTGATTCTAACAAGCATTTTGTTTTGTACACAGAGGACACCTTTGTGTACATTAATGGCTGCCAAATCCATAAAACTTGGGTGGGGTAACATGAACAAGGCTAAGCCAATATAACCGAGAAGATAGAGAGTGCTCAACAAACACACAGCTTGCAGAAAACTGGCAAACTCATTGTGTTTGAACTGAAGGCAGACTGAACATTTACATAAAAAGTGATAGCTAATCTATAGACTGACGAAAAGGAGACAGTCTCTCAAGCCTGAAATCCAAGCCAATAACCAATGAGGTAAAACATGAGCGACATTGATACTTCCTACTGAGCCATAAAAACAGTATGGCTACCTGGTCAACAGGTGATGTGAGCTTCAAATAGCCTAGAAGCAGCCATGTGAAAATATGTTAAGAATGTTTCAGAAGAAGCAAGATTTGTCATTTTTGAAGAACTCAAGAGGTTTTACGCTTTAGAAACACAGCTGGTGCCGGTTCAGTGTGAAAACACCCTGAATGGAAACTTCACTGTTACCAATCACCACGGTGCAAGATTTGCATGACAGCTTGCAAACAACTTCGTTTTTTACATTGAAGCTGCAAATTCTACTATCAGATTAAAAAGCAGATAACTGCTCTCAGGAAACCAGTACTTGTAAAGTATGGAGGTATAGTTACCCTCTCCTTCAGAAAATGCTAGTTGCTTGGTTGTGCTTAAAGTGATATTAAGCCCTCAGTTTTTTTAAGCACTTTCATCAGTCTACTTAATCACTTACCAAGTATGCAGCTGGATTTAATCCCCATTTTATGTGCCTGTTAAAGTTTGTGCCATGAACTTTGACCCACGTTCCCCTTTTTAGGGGAACTCCTTTCTCCTGCAGCATCCTTTGTAGCCACTCTTGGATACAGGAGCTAAAGTTTTGTCCTTCTACACGTTGTATGTACAACAGAAATACACAGAACTGTAGCTTATGATGTCAAGGCACTTCCACGCTCCTCTGTCCTTTCCCCAAGCTAACAGAATGGCTGGGGACTGCACTGTCCACCGATAACGATTTGCCGTGAAGACCAGAAGTTAGGGGAAGCAACACTGAGAAAACAGGAATGTTAAAATTGTTTACTGGGGAATGTTTATTTTAGCGGGCCAAATTTGTTAAGCTAAAAACCGCTGGGGGTTTACTACTTTAATTCATGGATTTAGTGCAATGAACATGAGCAGTTCATTAATTTCACTAAAATGCCTGCTGTTGAGGAAAGCGCCATAGTATAAGGAACTTTAGACGTGGATTTCTTCCTACACACTATAGATTTCAGGGAAAATTGCTAAATATTTGTTTGCAAGGTATCCTAAATATTTGCACCTGCCCAGAATTCCCCATGCCAATACCTTAGTAATTAAAAATAATAATAAATGGTGAAAAAAGGAAAATGTAGGCGCCCTTCTACCTTATGACCCCCCACTGCGCCCAGGAACAAACTAAAAAATTTTTTTTATATATAAAACACCTAAAGCTGCTACTTTAAATATATAATGTGTAATGTTTCTGAGTGAACAAAATAGTAGCACCGTATTCAGTGGATGAACAATTCTAAATTAGTGTATGAATAAATCACCCTGTGATTAGTGTAGAAATTAAAAAAAAAATTAAATAAATGTTCATAACGTTCATCCAGTGGTCAAAAACAAATAAGTGATAACCACTCAAACCAAGTCCACAAGTGATTAAATAAATTTCAAGTGATTAGACTCAAAGGGTCCACTCAATCTTGCTTGAGACCTTCCACCACACCATAAGTGCTCAGTGACTTCACACCCCAAGGAATTGCGCTTACCAAAAGGATATGCCTTGCACTCACATGCTCTGCAATACGGCTTAATAAAGTCTCCAAAAGGTATTAAACGATTCCACCAGTGTTCCAGTAAACCAAATTGCTCCACATGTAAAAATAAAAAGGTGTCTCCAATAGTGAAGTATATCAAAACTATATTAAAAACAGCACAAGTAGCCTTCACACATTGTACTCACATCTATCATAGCAAATAAAAGCACTTCAGCAGTAAAAACTCCAAAACCAGAGACAAGCCTGCAGTGGCACCGTGATGTACTATGGTCTCGGTGGACCCAGAATGAACCAAAGGTCTCAGCCCCCGCTCCGCTCGCTCGTCTCTTCACTCCAAAAGCACCGCACACTCGGTGTGCGGTAGTCTGAACGTTATGGAGCACGAATAGTTTGCCGTGTAGCCACTCCCAGACCAGTTTCGTCACTCAGGACTTCAATGGGATCCCAGTTCAATGGGGGGTGAGACTTATGGTTCATTCTGGGTCTGCTGAGACCATAGTACATCACGGTGCCACCGTAGTGTTTTCAGAACTCAGAAGCTGCAATAATTCATCTCTAGGAAGGCTAGTTCCATTGAGTAGCTTTATCTTGATCCTACAAAAATACGGAATACACATACCCTCTTCTTCACAAATAAATCATCTGGATGGCTGCACTCCCTTATTCTTCAGAGCAACTCTTTATTTAGTCAAGAAGTCCATGAAAGCAGCAAAACTGTACATGAATATACATGGACGCAAAGGAGCAGAGAGAGAGGTAACGTGTTTCACACTTGCTATGCTTCTTTTAGAACCAACTTAGGTTTGGTAGTACAGCATGTATGAAATGCGTTACCTTTCTCACTCTCCCCCCCATGTGTACTCATGCACAGTTTTGCTGCTTTTTATGGACTGCTTTTGATGAATAAAGAGTTGCTCTGAAGAATGAGTGCAGCCATCCAGATATTTTATAATGCATGTACAGTGTAGTGTTGGGAATGTGGATTAAAATTACTGACTTACCTTGAGCAGTGAGAGGGTGTGATAACCTCTGCCTCACTTTTACCTTCGGTATTGTTTAGAGAGCTCTGCCCCCAGCTCACTAAGGAAAGGATGAGCATGGAGAGTAACGGTCAGGTGACCACACATCAAAAAAGAAAAAAGGCGTTTTCTGAGGATTTGTATTACTTACACAAAAGGAGATTGAGCAGGCAATTCTTTCTGGCACACCTGAACTATCAGATACCAAATGCGTCCATAGTTCTTCAATTCGGCCTACTGCCCACCAGAAGAAAAGTGATAAACATCTTTTACTGGATGCTTATAACATTAATACTCCAACTCTAGTGACACCCTCAAGTCATTTTTACGATGTCTCACTTTTTTTTTTGTTACTTGCTTGCTATTCTATACATTTACTATTGTGTTGTACATTAGCCACAGAGTAAAATGATCTGGGCTAGTGCCCAGGGGTGGGGGCTGGTGCCTTACATTTTTTTAAACACATTGCACTGTTTAAATGTTTTTTTTTTTAAACTTTATTGAAATGTCAATGTGGAGCTCCGATAACAGATAAGTCAGTCGACTCAAACTTTCCTTGAGCAAAGGAGCAGTAAAGCACAACCATTGTGTAGCACAGCCAAACAGGAAGCAAAACCGTTGTATGTAATGAGTGAATAAGGATACCCCCCTGTGAATATAGAATGATAAACTATAAAAATAAAAAAATATTTTAAACTTCTTTTAAGATAGTGGCACACATTGATAACATCAAGCTGATAACATTCCCTTTAACAATAACGGTCATCTGTTACTCAAACCTGTGCCCAGCTGATAGGAAAGTCACACTTGGTATTTCACACAGAATGCAGCGATTACATGTCATATGTATGATGATACCACAACGGTTTTGTCATCTTGAAAGTTAACTTTGGCCACTGAGGAAATGAGTCACCCACCGCTGAAAGCAGAAGATCTACGGGCTCAGCTCCTGCTCTATAAGTTTCTATTGCAGAGGAGCCGGCTTGTAGTTTCCGTCATCAGCACCATCCAGACAGGAGAAAAAAAAATTAAAAACCTGCAGTTTTTTTATAAAAAATTATTACTAGACTGATTATATCTATATAGTATTAATAGCATGTGCTGATCAATAAAACTTGTTACTATGTATATTGTTTAATTCAATATGACCATGGAGGCAGCCATATTTACTCATTACATAATAGTGTGGGGCTTCCTGCTTAAGCCAACTATACTAGATATTCAAACAAATATTTGTATGCATATTTGTACAGAAATTTACGTCCGTACATTCAAAGACTCGATGAATGTTGTTCGAAAGTACTTGAAAAAAGTTTGCTTTTAAACATTCAATTTTGGAGTGAGTGGACTTGAAAAAAAAATGTCTATCCTGCTCCTTTTAATGTCATTGTGGTTGAAAACACATTCTTAAAAAAAAAACGTTCAAAAATAAATTTTGCTAGTGTATAGCCAGCTTTAGCAGCACAGTAGTGGTTGTGCTTTACTGCTCCAGTTTTCTATGGACTAGTCTAGTGAGGTGGACTGAAAACAGGACTTTCTACCTGACCAACTCGCAATGTTTATCCAAGAAGCTGTTCAACATGGTGTGATATTCACGCAGCCACTAGAGGGAGTATTGCTAAATCTTCATACTGTATTGTTACTGTGTCCTTATGAAAAAAGTGTTCTAGTTGTTGCATATTACACCTTTTTGTAAAAAAATTATTTGAACCCACATTGATCATTTTTTTATTTATTTTTTATAAAATGTATTGCATTGGCACCTGCAAATCACTGCAACCATGAACCAGACTATGCAGGCTATTCTTAAAGCCCCAGGTCTGTCCCGAGGTATAGACCTTCGGAAATAATGTTTGAAGAAGAATCAATGTACTACAAGTGCAGTGATGGAACTTACCTTCCACTAAAAGCGAGTCCTTCTGCCATGGTGGAACATGGGACTTGTAGTTCCTCTATTCAAAGAACGCTGTAAATATATATTGTTGGCTATTCAGTCAGTGCCACACACAGTCATGGTGAATTCAGAAACTGATAGGAGCCGGCAGAGAGCAGAACCTACAGATTCTGTCAGTCTAGGTTCTCGCCTATAAATACGCGCGTTTCCAATGTGTTCCTGTGCATTGCGGGTAGGGCACGCTATTTGGGGGTTACCTACACATGAGAAATGTGGAAAAGAAATCCCTGACCTTTTAACAAAAACGCTGCAGCACCATGCAGTACGAATTAGCAGATGCGTTGGGGGTGCAATTAATAAAGTAATGGCATCGTCGCGCCACCTGCTAACAGGGAACTAATTTCTGTGCACATTCTCAACACACAGTAGTGTGAGCCCAGCCTAAGGTGGGGAGATTGGTAGTAGGGGGGCTACAGACAGACTGACCAGGTAGGTCTCACATTATGCCCTAAAAAAGGTCCAACATGAAACAGTTAAGGTGGCCTTAGCCTTTAAAATTATCTTAAGACACAACTGGAAGAAATATTGATGTGCACTAGTATTCGCACAAGTAGAACATAAATGTTTTTCTTATTGATATACAGAAGACAAGGTAATGCTCAACCAAATCCCCTTTAAATATTAAAGAGCAACTCATGTCCAAAAAACGCTACTTATACTTGTAAAATATCCAGTTTATTGTTCCATCACATCATTCTCAGAACAGAAGCAGGGTCTGCAGTCTAATGCAGCAATTCACGATCGGAGTTCTGTGGAACCCTGTGGTAACCTCCAGAGGTGGGGTTCTCTGGGACCCTAGGGTACCCCTCAGAGAAGCATTAGTGGTCAAGGTGGTTCACACTGGATCTGTACACAAAACAGGTCGTACGTACAGAAAAGAATGGCTAATGGAATCATACCAACTTCAGTAATACTTACATAGTCTGGTTGAAAAAAGACACAAGTCCATCTAGTTAAAACAAGGGAAAAAACTTCCAGTCAAACATAACACATACCTCACAACAGTCTCAAAAGAGAAGGACTACCATCCAAAACAGGGCCTTCTCTTTTAAGCATTACCCACCAAACCAACAAGTTGTCTAAAGAGTGTCTTAGTGGCCAAGGTGGCTCACACAAGATTGAGGCATGGCAGGTTGGTTGAGGCATAGCTTTAGGTTGGGAAGGATAGTAGTTTGTTAGGTGGGTTGGGGCATAGTTTCAGGATGGTTTTTGTCCCTGAAGACAGGGAAGTCGAGGCCTTGGGTATAAAAGTGAGTCAAGTATCAGAAGAGGCTTGCCACTTGGCAGCCACCTGTAAAGCAGTATTAATGGAGGGGTTAAAATGGTTGCACTTTGCAAAATGGACCTTTAGCTTGGCTCAGAAGCTCCCAAACCTAACCCATGCATTTTGTAAAAGTGCTTACTTTCTGTTAAATTGTCATTAATGCTAGCCTCCCCCATACCTCACAATTAAATGCAGACATGCGACTAGAGGATAGTGTGGCTTTAGAGTGAGCTGTAAGCATCAGGTTAACTTTAACACAATTTAAAAAATCTCTAACAAAAAGGTAGGTGAGGATCTGCATTCCTCAACACCCACTCAACTGAAAACTGAAAGCAGATGCACAGATACCGAAGTTTTTGTTTGTATTGTGGTATCGACAGGTTATATTTATGGCAGACTAAAGCTAGTATCACATATCAGTAACACTGGGTAAAGGGCATTGTCCTGTCCATAAACGTCACTATAGCCCAACACTGAGCGAAGTGCATAAATTTGGCACCACTGACCTGCCATACAATTGCTGCATGCTTGTTATGGGTCAGTGACTCAAAAAACAGCCAGGCTACCAGCATCTTCACAAGTGCGTGGCCATTGGTAGGTCCTTAATTTGCTCAGGACAAGCGTTCTTTACAAGTACTGAGTACAGTATCTGCAGGTATAGCTGAATCACGTCCTGATACAAGTTCCCACACTCTGCAGAGAAGTTGGGAATATTTTCGGACAAGGTAACGTGATCCCTTTCCAGACTGAAAGAAGCCAGATCCTAACATAAAACATCAGGCCGAGCCTTTCTGCTCTTTGCAATAATTGCCTTATTACCGGGTACACATTCTGAGAGCTCTGAGCTCTTGCCAAAACTGTTAGATAATGGGAGCCATCCCAGTGGGACGCCACATTTTCCAGCAAGGTCAAACAGCTGTCTAAAAAATTAGCTGGAGCCTTCGGCTTAACTATTAGCTGGAAAGTATGAAGGTCTCCCATTCACAGGGCCATGTTTGTCTGCTAGGGCTGAAACTCGATCCACACCTTGGCTGACATTTCAATTTAAGATACAGGTGGCACGTAACAACTGTGAAAAGAAAACTCACATTTTCCTACGCAAAGCAGAGTTTTACTGCAGTAGGCAAATAGGTGAGCCAAGCTACCTTTACCACCCCAAGAAAAACAAAACAAAAAAAACACAAATGTGTTTATAGGTTTTATTTAAACTTTTTAATAGGACCACAGGCCACAAAATTCTATACACTTTACAGCAGAATTGGGTGCCATGTGCAAAGCATGGGAAGTCTTATAAATTGGCATTGCCAGGTATGTGGCAACATTGAATCCCATTAGCTATTCAGAATGCAAAGAAACAAGTTTCCCGCAACTGATCTGAAAATGCAAGCCATCTTGCCAATATGCCAACCCATGGGCACAGGGCCTAGATTTAGACACAGTAGGCTTGTGCCTATAGGCAATAGAAACAAGGTGGCTTTTTCCTGTATAGTTATCTCACACCTTTTTCCCACGATAACCAGAAGTAGTCAGTTCCTAGAAGCTCATTTTCACATTGTCATAATATATTAAGCAAGGCTAGGATCAGCAAAACAAGTACGGTAAATGTTCTGTGGAAAAGAGGAGTTCCTGGCAGACGGTTGTAGCTTTGGGCACCAAAGGTTGTATTTCTTTTCCAATACTAAGTGTCCCATTGTGCTGAATTAAACCAAAGGTGTAGCTATAATTTAAGGCTTACAAAATCCAGCCAGAAAACTGTAAAGGAAAGTCAGACTGCAATGGCAATGCAAAAATAGGATGTACGATATATATAAAAAAAAAAAAAGAAATTAATCTAATGAACCCTAATTACTTGTTCAGATTGTGCGGGACAGGTCAGAAAACTAACTTTCACAAAGCTCATCAGGAACAAGGTGGCCTGTGGCAAAACAGTATGTAGACAGGTGCAGCCTCTACGCTCCACTGCAGGTTGAACTCGACCGATACGGTAATGCAGAAGGGGAAGTTGGAAGAAACTTTGTTCCTCTGACTTCCTGCAGTCATAGGGAGACAGCTGTCCGCGATTGGATGCTGGAGTCCCATGCGACTCCAGCAGCCATCTTGGATCAGGCAGAGTCTAGTTAAGACTGTGGCTCCTGGGCTGTATGCAAGTGACAGGTTCCACATCTGGCAGGGACAGTGCTTTAGAGGTAGGAAAAGGTTCCAGAGGAGAAGGGACAGTGCAGTGACATCAATCTCTCTTCAGGAAGCATCCCTTTCAGGTGTGGACTGGCCAGGGCGCATTCTGCTCCTCATTGCGGATGCTGTCTTCAGCTTCAAGACTTCATACCGCTGTCACAGTTTGTAAGTGACCCCGGACGGGTGTGCCTACCCACTGGGCCTGAATAAGTTGTGTTGAGCGTTTCTACAATATACCTTCATTGTTCAACTCAGATTCTGTGTGTTTACTGCCCACCACACCTCGCTGCACCTTGCTCACAAGTGGTTAAGTTTAACAACCAAAGAGATGTACAGACAAAAAAAAAATCTACATTACAGTATTAATATAGATTGTTGGTATCTACTGTCATTTTTTCTGAATGAAACCACAGTTGTCCCTTAGGGTGTACTCGCACTATGCAAACTGTACCATGTACATGCATGTTTGACCCCCCCCAAACTCCAGTTTGACTAGCGTGATCAATTTGTATCATGCCTTGGCCTGGTTGAAGATGTGGCCTCGGGGACAGTTCAGTTGGACACGGGCATTGGATTACTTTGGTCTAAAACAGACTTAAGGATGCTCAGGCCAGGCACAATATGAGCACAGGCCAGAAGAGGAGTTGCTCGGGCACAATACAAGACAACACGGTCTAGAGACTCCCAATGTTTGGGTGCCATTTGTATGGAAATTAAAATTTTCTTGTAAATTGGCCCTTAGCCACACCCAAAAAACTCTTCCTGATCAGTCAAAACCCCCTAACACCCTCTTGCAAATGCTTAACCTTTCATCACTCTACTTCAAGGAATGGTTCTCTGACATTGGATAGCTGCCCTCTCACCTCCTATATCCCAGACCACCTGTTACTGAAACAAGAAGCGGGTGGGAAAGCATGCAGCAATAAAAAATAAGTTTCTAATCCTTCCACAAGCTATCCAAAAAAAATGTTTTTTTAATTTCTGAAAGAAAAAACATGAAATTTTCCCATACTTAAAAAACATCACCTGTCACAATTACCTTCACAGGTTTTCAACAGGCGAACATTCTTGTTCCTTGGGTTGACCTCGCTGTCATGTAAGCGTACTTCTATCTCCAACAAACCAGTTAATTTACATGCCGAAACAAGTAAGGAAGTACAGTGGGAACTATACTTATGGCTGCTCTAGATGTAAGAGTTGTAGGTCTCAGACCCCAGCGTTGCATCAAAATCTCCACTTCCCTCTCCCAGACCATTCACAAAACTTCCTGGCCGTTCTAGATGTAAGGTCTCCTAGACTTCAGTGATGCAGTCCTGTCTTAGTCACCCAACCGCTAGGTTTATCCACAAAAACGGAGCCACATGTTTTGTGAATGGCTTGGAGATGACCTGCAGCACCTAAAGCCAGAGTGGCCAAGAGTATAGTTCCTACTGTAGTTTCTTCGGAATGTTAGCCAATTTGCAGAAGATAGAAGTACGCCCTCATGGCATTGAGATCATCCCAGGGTAAATAATGCTTTCCTCCTGGAAATCTATGAAGGTAATTGTGGCAGGAGTTGGGCTTTAAAGCTGAGTAAAAATATTCCAGAATAGCCACAAAGAATATATATCCACCACTTTGTGTGCACCCAATAACTTTGCACACCCAGTTATACCTTGTAAAAGTAGGAATTACATCCTCGCTGTTCTGTACATATCCAGTGGAAAGAGCATAGCAGTGGGAGGGGCCCAGCACGCCTGCCTGCAGAAAACTACAGGAGGGGGCTGAGACGAGACCAGTAATCATGCACAAGGAGAGAAAGCAGCGGTGACTGGTCTTAACCCAGGAAGCTCCTGCATAGAGACAGCATTTCATACTGACTTACTGCACAGATCTGGAAGAAATACACAAAGTACATATACACATGCCTCTTGTACTTAAATAATTGCACATCCCAGAGTTTACCCTTAAAAAATTCCTGAAAAGTTCAAAGGAAAGTAGTGAATATACAAGAGAGACAAGAGGGCCTCTCCAAAAACCAAAGAGGAACAAATAATAATTTGAGGTAGTGATGTACGGTTTCACTTCTCTAAACAAAAATAAATCATTATATGCCTACGTCAGATGTCTTTATAGTGTTGAAGCAATACAGTAAACAACACTCCTATGTGGGAGAACTGAAATTACCATCCTGTTGGCACACTGACAATTTTATGCCAATTTTATCAAAGCGTCTGAAAGGAAAAATAAGAAATTCCTGGTCTGCAACATAAGAAAATTCATGCAAAAGGCCCATGCTAAAAATAAGCAAAAAGGTAGTAACCCACGATAACCAGATTTCAAAGTTAAAACAGTCAGATTTCTGCTTGGTTGCATTGCAACCTGCACACCTGATTACCCAAGGGTGGTGACATTTCCTGTTCAGCATGTTGGTGGTGGGGATGGGCATGGACCCAAAAACCCCTGCTAACTCCCAATGTGTAGCAGAGCAAATTTCTGGATTGGAAGATCAGTGGGTTAGCAGCCCTTCCAGCATCAGAAACTAAAAATACCAGAGCTTTGTTTAGACTGGAGTTTTTTTTTTATTCTGAACCAAATACAAGGAACATTTCAAGGCACAAGTCTTCCAAATCAGGGACAGCTGGCAACTATTTGTTAGGCTGCCAGGTATGAAGAACTCCGAGCAGGGCTCAAGTCCTGTGGGAACGAAGTCCCTGCACTTTTTTTTACAGCAGGAACGCAGTTCCCTTTGCAGGACTAGAGCAGCCAAGCCACCCGAGCCAATCCTTCACTAAGCGGCGATGCCCAGCTCGAGTCACTGTCAGGGGCAGGCGAACCTTAGTAATCCTTTATGTTACTGGTCGCTTCCTGTATATGGATTCATCGGGTAGTGTGCGGGTATTCCGTCACTTCCTCAAAGCCGCAATGTCTCCTGGGAGCTTTTGTCATTGTTCCCAGGAGACATTGCGGAGGTCTGCCGCGAGTTATCGCCGGATTTAGAAAGAACTTGCTTAAAGTTCTTTCTAAATCCTGTGATAACTCGCAGCAGACCTCCGCAATGTCTCCTGGGAACAATGACAAAAGCTCCCAGGAGACATAGCGGGATCGAGGAAGTGATGGAATACCCGCACACTACCCGATGAATCCATATACAGGAAGCAGCCAGTAACAAAGGATTACTAAGGTACAGTGGATCGGAAAAAAAACATGCGGTTTAGTAATTATGCATATGAGCGTATCTTTTTTTTGGTGGGAGTTCCCACACTTTTTTCCCCAGGACTTGACCCCTGACTCAGGGGGACCATAACATAGGGGCGTGCTTCGTGCATGAAGAAAACAAAACATCATTAAATAGATCTGGGAGACTTCAGAACACAGCACTTGGGTTACAGGTAAAAAAGAAAAAAGGTGAATGGTACAATTACATTCTCGTCAAATGAAGGGACCACTGCCTTCTGCATTCACAAACTCCCTTTCCAAAGGTCAAATGTTTGGCTTATCCAAAAAAAATCTTCGGTAATCAAACAAATTTGATTTATTCGTCAACCTTTTTTTGCACATGCACTGGAAGGACCACGAGAATGCAGAAGAGTAATGAGAGCAGACAGTTTCCTGAACAGGAAAACATATCATTCACTGTCCCATCACCGACAGGAGGAATCTTGTGCTATTCAAGACGCTGTAAAATAAGTAGCAAGGACAGCAAACTCTGAGCCATGAGGATTACAAGCCAGAGGAGGTCCAGAATGCTTACTTCCTTAAAGTATAACTAAAAGGCAAAACTTTTTTTTTATAGTTTTGGATAGAGTGGAGAGAGATTAGAGCACCTATTAGGTTTTAATTACTGTCTGTGGCCCGGTTAGGAAGATTCGTCTCCTCTATTTTTTCTGTTTACCATAATCATTTAAAGTAAAAAAAATTGGGTTGTCCCCAGGAAAGTAAGAGAGGGAAAATTTTCCAATGGGGACACTAGTTTCGGTAATCTGGGAGTCCCAAGGAATTCCCTTTATTCGCAGGGATATCCTCTCAGCACAACTGCCCATTGTTTGGACTTCTGAAGAAGGTGCCCATTAAAGATACAAAATCAAAAATGTGGGCACCTCTTGGGAGACTCCAGCCATATCCATAAGGAAGAACACTACACACCTTCTAGGACAGTCATCTCCAAATTGTATCCCGAGGGCCGGATGTGGCTCTTTGCTTGCCTTTGTTCGGGCTTTTAGTCCACTATTCCTCTTACTAACACCAATGATGAGGCACCATTGCTTGCACTGATGCAAACAACGAGGCATTTTTCCTCTTATTGACACCAACAATGGTGCACTGTTCCTGCCACTAATATTAATGATGGGACATTATTCTTCCCCCTACCGACCACATTTTTAAAATCACACTGATCACCAGGCCTGAGATATTGTCTACTCCCATTAATGCTGGGGCATTTTTATAGTACCCTCTGGCCACAGTAAAGCCCTCCTAAAGTCTGAAACACAGGATACTGGCCCTTTGTTCAGGAAGTTTGGAGAACACTGTTCTAGCATATAGAGGTGTTTGTTATCACACAGATTTGCATACCCATTAAAAAAAAAAACAGTGGGTAGGCTCAATTTTTCTATATTAAGTGAGTGATCACTAGAAAAGACTTGGGGTGGTGCTCAGACTACCCACTTCAGGACAGGAAGGCATCTCCCCCTTGTCGTCCTCAGGGATAGATCTACCGATATATTGACACCCGAACATTTTAAAGACTGGAACTTTGTAAGCCTACTAATGCATGTGGCATAACATGACTATCACGAGACCATCTACACATGCTTTGATGATATTTGGAGGATTTACTTTGCTGGCTACAAACAGCAAGGCAGCCTTACCAAGTAACTGAAAAATGGGCAATGAAAAAACTGGATCATCCACAGTAACAAATACCCTAAAGGTTTAAGACAGGTTGTCAAAACACATCAGAATAGACAGAATTAAACAAAGTCAACACCAAGTTACATAAAAAAAAAAAATTTAGAAGCCGTCAAGTGCAGACAAGTCGAAGATCTTTCAATATGCAGACACGAGTGTAGTGCGTGAGCTTCACCCTCCAGCAGATGGAACAAAATAAAGGATCTTGTGTGATTTGGGTGGGTTATGAGAGGTCGGGTGAGGCACACAGCGTGAGAAAGGGACTTTCCTACAATTCTCTATTTTAAGCTTGCATCTCACTGTACATGCAGCTGGCAGGAGGGGGCTGCACTTATTTTTCATCTTGTGAACTTTTTGTAGGGCCATTAAGTAGTACTGTATATTGTTATACCTGGGGTCTGTTCCAGACAGGGATATGAATTCATTATTATAGGCAATATAACATTGAAAAAAGCTGTGAATCAATACTTCTAAAAACTAAACACATTTTAGCTCTTCTCTGAAAATAAAAAATAAAAATCAAGGTGCCCAAATGACTGCCAACATCTGAGTCTTGAAATTTGGACAAGCTGACATGAAAATCAGAATGATTGTGTGTTAGTCAAATATGCCAGGGCACTACTTAGAATGGTACACCCTTTGATTGAAATATACATTTTTAGATGACCTCCCAAATTCCTCCAATATATTCAAATAACAGAATTCTTCGATACAGATCAACCGTATTATTTATGTTATTTATTACAGGTACTCAATGTATGCAGAGCTTTACATATGTATTGTGCACATCAGTCCCTTCCCTCAAGGAGCTTACAATCTAAGGTCTCTAACTCACATTCATACATACACATGCTAAGGCCAATTTAGATAAACCTACCATTTTTCTTTTCTTTTCATGGGAGAAAACCAGAGTACCCCAAGAAAACCCACGCAGGCACAGGGAGAATATGCAAACTCCAGCCAGGCATTGTCATGGCTCAGATTTGAACAACCCTAGTGCATCAATGTAGAAGTGCTAACCAGTTGGCCACTGTGCAGTAGTAATGAAGTACCTTACCTGGAGAAAATGCTGCTCTTCTGCATCCTTCCAGTGCAGTACATTTCTGAAGATGCTTGATCATATGATCTCAGCTGAAGAGGGAAAACTGGCCACTCTGAATGGTGATCCTTCCATTTAACGGACATAAAGGGCCAAATGCCTTACTTTTTACAGCACTTGAGGGGGGTCTGTCAAGAACTGCATTTTCTCCAGGAAAGGCAAGTAAGCACTTTTGTTACTCTACTTACCCATCCCAACAAGACTATTAGTGTTAAAATCAATGCACATGCCTATTATAAGTACAGTGTGGTACAACCACACTGATGGGATGCAAGAATCGATGTGAGAATCTGAAAAATAATGGATATTAGACGAACGCTAGACCCTATACATATTCCCAGTACCACATAAAACAAAGAGGTCTACACAGAGATCAAGTAACTATCAAATATACTTTGTTTTCCTGACCCAGATCAGAAATGGTACAGAAAAAAAAAAAAAAAGAGAATAGGCCGAAGCCCAACTTCCATTTCAGACTCCTTCCCTTCTGTCTTGTTTTAAAGCCTAATCTGATTTTGGTTGGCTTCCACAAAATGTCAGCCTTCGCTAAGACACTTTAATGCACCTCATGTACTGAAACAATGGATCATTTTTTTTAGCCACTCCTGGATATTTCTGGACAAAGCCGTCTTCTGTGTCTGTACATAACTTGCTATCATTTCCTGAGTTTTGACTCCTGAGTGTTATGAATGGCAAAATTTCCCATCTTCCCACCACTCCTTAAACTTGAGATTAAATTGGAAGAAAGGAAAGAGAAAACACTCAAAAGCAAAAGCACAATGCACTCATATCTTCCACTGTACGTCATTTCCAGGCAGGACGCACATACTGCTCGATATGATAACACGGGAAATATTTTCATGTACACATCAATAATAATTACCAGCTCACTAACCAAGTGTAATTCTGACAGCTTTTTGGGTGAAAATGCATCATGTATGCAACTACTTTCACTGTTTCAGGGTATGACCAGACACATGTTTTTCTTAGTTTAAATGGAGAAGAGAAGGATTAGAACCCCCATCAGGTTTTTACTGCTATCCGGTGCTGCGAGATTTAACTTCAACTTCCCATTCTGCTGCTAACATTTTACCAGATAGGAAGTTCACAATAAAAATGCTTTTCTTTAGTAAGGGAACTCTTAGAACCCCTGTCAGAATTTCTACTTTGTGTCCCTGTTGCATCACTTCCGATTTGACCATTGTCAGCAAATCTGGAAATGAGGGAAAATCTCTCTAACAAAGCCCTGGATTGCAATAATAGCCCGTCAGGAACAAAGTTTCTTGCCACTATTAAACTATTAGTAAACACAACATACAGGGATATGGGAAATGATTACCGACATTGACCCACATACACCTTCACAGGTTGAACTGGATGGACTATTGTGTTTATTCAACCTTACCTACTATGAAAACATTATGAGCACAAAAAGGAACTCATGCTAAAAGCCAATCATCAGTTCCCATAAGGTGCACAAAATACCTGCAGTCAGTAATTATTCACAATGTGGGGAGTTGTCTGCCTAAATGTAATTCTGTGGAAACTTGGCTTTGAGAGGCTTCTTGGAAATCAAATAGCTATCCTTATAGAATTTATAAAATGTTATAGTAGAAGTACTGATATGTGTATGAAAGGTTTTGCCTACAGATCTATTTTATACGTTCTTAAAAAAAATGCATGAATAGTAGAACCTACCAAAAACACCAATAAATGTACAATGACAGATACACAGGTCTGACACGCAGAAAGACTTACCCGAGTCATTTTAAAGAAATCTATAGATGGCCTGCTCCACCGTACGTCCTCATCACGTCTGCGCTTTAGCCGGGCTTTCCTCTCATTTAACACACACGGCTGGGAACGACACCGCAGTAAGCCCTGGCGCCGCCTCAACTCTGGGGTAGATGTTGGTGTGCTGTTGGCTGAAGGCAAAATATCTCCTGGCTCTGTGATGTGCTCCTGAGACAGAGAAAGGCGCCTCCTTGGACTGAAGTCACAAGGGCCACCAGAGTTCCAACGTATGCTGGAGGTTGTGCTTCCTTCGCTACCATCCACAAAGCCGCTGCTGGCAGAAGAGGGCCTTGGGACAGGAGATGTGTTGCAGGCAGGCACTGTGAACACATTGTTGTTGTTGTTAAGAGACGGGGCGTTCTGCGGCAGGCAGACACTTGTGCTTCTCTGCAAGGTGGCGCTGCCGTGACTGTTACAGCGCTGTAAAGTGGCACTGCCACCGCTGTTGCATCGCCTCTTTGAAACGGGAGTCCAAACCTTGGAATTGCCTGGTTTCCAGGGTGACCGACAGCGAGAAAGTTCATCTGGCTCAGACAGTGACCTGCAGTGTCTTTTCGTCGGCGGTGCCAGTGGCTGTCCAAAGCTGTCATTGAGATTAAGTTCTCTTATCCAACCCGATAATAAGGACTGATTGGAGGACTCGTTCTGCCATGGCAGAGTAAAGTTGGCTGGAGTGCCGGTGCTATAGGGACACATAGAAAAAGGAAAAATCGAGTTCTTGTTCAGTTCCGTCCTTATTGGACAAGCCCTGTCAATCATTTTCCAGGGACTGTCCTCTACAAGAAAAAAAGGAAAAAAAAAAGAAAAAAAGAAAAAACAAAGATGTATATTAGAACAGCAGCAACATTCTAAAATACATTTTTTTTCTTTAAATATACATAAAGCACATAATACCAAACACCTAGTTGATGGCAGAGTCATATCAGAAGAGGCTGGGTTTATTTTTAGGGCTGAAAAACTGCAGTGTAGACAGATAACTCCACTCGCTTCAACTCAAATAGCACAGACTTTTTACAAAGGGGAATTCTCAGAAACATGTAAATAACACTCTGCCCTCAGCTCTGTTTTTTTTTCACAATATAATTAAATTACTTAACTGATCATGTATTCTGGTATTAAGAGGATAGCTTGACCAAGATTAGTTTTCCACCTCCAGGTTGCATTTTTAATAATCTACTACATAGTGGCTGACAAAATAGGTGTTGTATTATTCAGAGCTTCCTTATATGCATTAAAGTCATTAACATTTTAAAGGGATCCTAGCCTTGGTTTTACAGTTTTGCTTTATGGGCGTCTAAAGCAATGATGTTTGTGCTATCAGATATTTGGATAAAGCTTTTCATAGTTTTAATAAAGGCATGGGGTCTCGGGCATTTTCCAGGTGCTGGATTCAAACCAACATCAAGTGTATGTGTAGCCAAAAGGGATTAAAACCGCTTCTAAGGTGGTTTTTCTTCTGTCTAACACTGATAAAAACTCAATTCGCTTCCTGTCCCAGATACAGAACAGGATGCTGGTGGAATATTCCCAAAATGAGGGAAGTGCCCTTTCGGTTGTCTACAGTCATGTCATGTCCCCTTACCTCTGGTTCTAGGGATAACATTTTTTATTTTCCCTCACTTTACTTCTCAATGACAATAGTCACCCACACAAAGAGGGGCAAATCTTCCCAATGGGGATACATACAGCAATAAAAATTACTTTAAAGGTCTTGTCAAAGTATCCAAAATTGGGGAAAAAAGGTTCTGCCTCGAGATACAAGGTAAAGACAACCAGTCATGATTGGCCTTATGCAAGAATCTGTAAATTCAGTCTTGCGTCTTCATAAATGTGAAAGGTTACCCATGAAAGACTAATATCTGCCCCTTTTTTTAATCATAATTTACACTGTTTGGAGATGAATCCAGGTTCTAAGAGAACACCTCAAGGTTGCCCTGCCAACCACTTTGGGAGTACGATGATGGTGTAGGTCATCAGGAAGAGTTTAGGAAGTTAATATGGCAGCTACTGGCACTTAGTCCTAAAAATCATCCTCAAAAAAACTAAAACAAACTAATAAGGGGGGAAATGTATTAATATAAGAATAAATGTTCAAGATGTCTTGCAGACCAAATACCCCTTGCCTGTTTAAAGGCCAAATAGGAAAACATCGGAGGCGAGTATGGAATCAACCACAGAAAAATGTGGGCCCAGATTCACAGAGACTTACGCCGACGTATCAGTAGATACGCCGTCATAAGTCCGAATGTGCGCCGTCGTATCTATGCGCTCATTCTTAAAATGATACGCCTGAATTTTGCCAAGATACGACCGACGCAAGACTCCTACGCCATCGTATCTTGGGTGCATATTTACGCTGGCCGCAAGGGGCGCTTCCGTTGATTTACGCGTCAAAAATGTAAATGAGCTAGCTACGCCGATTCACGAACGTACTTGCGCCCGTCGCTGTAATCTACGTCTTTTACGTAAGGCGTTTTTCCGGCGTAAAGTTAAACCACCAAAAATCTGGTCTAAGTCGTTTAGGGTATGTCGTCGGAAATGCCGTGGGATTTTACGTAAGTCGTACGTGAATGGGGCTGGGCGTAAGTTAGGTTCACGTCGTACGCATTGAGCCGTCGTATCATAGGGAGTATTTGCGACGTAATTCTGAGCATGCGCCGTTCGTTCGGCCATGCATTCACATGGGGTCACGATTCATTTGAATACAACACACCCACTGCCTTGCTACTTTGAATTAGGCGGGCTTACGCCGGCCCATTTATGTTACGCCGGCGTACATATGGGAGCAAGTGCTTTGTGAATACTGTACTTGCCTCTCTATGTTAAAGATGCGCCGATCTCTCTGAATCTGGCCCTTGATCTTTAAATATATACCAAAGAAGCCAGAGGGCTTGAGGCCGCCTTAGAAGGCAAGTTAACTATCAAGTTCACTTTAACCAGTTGGTAACCGCCCTATAGCCAAAATACGGCTACAGAGCGGTTACTGTACTCTAGGAGGGCGTCAATGTACGTCCTCCCAGAGACTGCGTTGTGCGCGCCCGAGCGGGCGCGCACACGCGATCGCCGGTGCTCGCCGGGTCTACGGGACCCGCAGCAACAGCACTCGCGGTAAGGAGCCAATGGAAGCGGCTCCTTACCACGTGATCGCGCCGTCCAATGACGGCGCGATCACTTGTAAACAAACCGGCGTCATGTAATGACGCCGGTTCCTCCCTCTCCTCTCTGTACCGTTCGGTACAGTGTGAGAGGAGAGGGAGGGGGGGGGGGGATCGGGCGGCAGCAGCAGCCGCCGCACTGTGGGCTGGATCTGTGACAATTGCAGTCACAGATCCAGCCATCCCTGCGCAATACTCTGCAAAATAAAAAAAAAAGATGAGTGCAATACTCTGCAATACCCCACCCCATACTCTGCAATACCCCACCCCATACTCTGCAATACCCACCCTGGGGGGGTGGGTATTGCAGAGTATGGGGTGGGGTATTGCAGAGTATGGGGTGGGGTATTGCAGAGTATGGGGTGGGGTATTGCAGAGTATTGCACTCATCATTTTTTTTATTTTACTCTGCAATACCCACCCCCCCATACTCTGCAATACCCACCCACCCATACTCTGCAATACCCACCCACCCATACTCTGCAATACCCACCCACCCATACTCTGCAATACCCACCCCCATACTCTGCAATACCCCCCCCCATACTCTGCAATACCCCCCCCCATACTCTGCAATACCCCCCCCCCATACTCTGCAATACCCCCCCCCATACTCTGCAATACCCCCCCCCCATACTCTGCAATACCCCCCCCATACTCTGCAATACCCCCCCATACTCTGCAATACCCCCCCCATACTCTGCAATACCCCCCCCCATACTCTGCAATACCCCCCCATACTCTGCAATACCCCCCCAATACTCCGCAATACCCTCAATACTCCAATACCTTGCAATACGTCGCCTATGGGGATTTTTAAGTAGCAACGTTTGGCGCAATTTCACGAGCGTGTGCAATTTTGAAGGGTGACATGTTGGGTATCTATTTACTCGGCGTAACTTCATCTTTCATATTATGCAAAAACATTGGGCTAACTTTACTGTTTTTTTTTTTTTTTAAGCACAAAACTGTTTTTTTTTTAAAAACACGCGTTCAAAAAATTGCTGCGAAAATACCGTGCAAGATAAAAAGTTGCAACAACCGCCATTGTATTCTCTAGGGTCTTTGAAAAAAAAGCATATATAATGTTTTGGGTTTCTATGTAATTTTTTTAGCAAATAAATGATGATTTTTACATGTAGGAGAGAAATGTCAGAATTGGCCTGGGTGCTCCAGAACGCCTGATGGTGCTCCCTGCATGTTGGGCCTCTCTATGTGGCCACGCTGTGTAAAAGTCGCACACATGTGGTATCGCTATACTCGGGAGGAATAGCAGAATGTGTTTTGGGGTGTAATTTGTAGTATGCATATGCTGTGTGTGAGAAATAACCTGCTAATATGACAGAAACTAGATTTTTTTTTTTTTTTTTTACAGAATTTTCAGTCTTTTTTCTTTTATAGTGCAAAAAATAAAAACCGCAGAGGTGATCAAATACCACCAAAAGAAAGCTCTATTTGTGGGAAAAAAAGGACAAAAATTTCAGATGGGTACAATGTTGTATGACTGAGTAATTGTCATTCAAATTGTGAGAGCACCGAAAGCTGAAAATTGGTCTGGTGATTAAGGGGGTTTTCGTGCCCAGTGGTCAAGTGGTTAAGGATAATCCATGAGTGTAGAAATACTGTAGCTACCATTGATAACTTGTAAAAAGGCCAAAGCTTTTGGTCTAGCAGCATGATCCCAGAATTACTACCTAGCGAGTCACTGACTTGCTCTGCATACTTTTTCCAGGTGAGGGATTTACGTTTAAATCGAGGAAAGAAAATGGTTTACAAGTAAGCCCAGTCAAAAAATGGAAATGTAATTTAAAACTGTACTGAAATTTTATTTTTTGTGATAAACTTTTTTTTAATTGTTTCTTTTTAAATGTTTTAAAAGCTGGACAGACATCACCTGGTCCTTAAAGCCAAATTATTTTTCTCAGATTTGCAAACAGCTGTTCAGATTAACTTGGGCGCACACAAACTATACCCGATTTGGTTTTAATTCAAGCAAATCCAGCAATGGACGCGGCAAACTTAATGCAAGATTCAGACCTACAGCTGCGTTAGCATGAGCAAAAAAAAAACGTACATCTTAAAAGGACTTCCTTTTCAAACAATGAAATTAATTGTGAATGCAACACTTAAGAGGAAGTTCTAAAATAAGGATTCTGATGCTGAATAAAGTCCAGCTCTATTTGAGGGAAGGAGGGAGTCCAGCTTTTTGTGTCTGTTATAATCTGGCCCATTTAAATGTTTTAAATATCAGAAGGATGGGATGAAATATGTCCCTGTCCATCCAGCCAGTGGCTGGCCAACAGAGCAGGCTGCATTTAATATGCAAAGCTCCTTAGAGGCATACAATCGCTGTGAGCCACTGATTCGTACCCATTGTTCCACAAACAGTTTAAGCCAGCAGGCTCTCAACCCATATTTTCAAGCTCTGCATATAATTAGCACCAGAAAAGGGTTCTCTTTTTTTCTTTTCTCCTCACTGTTAGTTGAACACCTTGCTTTTCATATAAAGAAAAAATCTGCTAAGGTTTCACGAAAACTTACCATTGATTTCGTAAGGGAACAAGGTGCCACCATTGTTCAGCTTCTCAGAAGAGCGCTGAAATTAACCAAAGGAAAAAGTTTCAACACCATACAACAGAACATGGTGTGAAAAATACACAAATCATACACTTTGCGAGCAGGACTAAAAAAAAAAAAAAAAAAAGATATATATATTATATGACAATCAGATGTACATGGTACTGGCCAATGCAGAGGAGGTACATGTGGGTGAAAAATTCACTGCAGGGGTAGGCCAGATCTCAGTATTGTTTAAACGAGAAACAGAACTTCGCCATCTGTTCCGTTTTCAATACGTGAGAAATTGTAACAGCTGTAATGTGTTAAGTAGTATTGCTAAACGGCCTTGATATAAAACATTACAGGATCATGTCTTTACTGAAAAGTGACTTACAGAAGAAAATCGTTTTATAGCAAACACAAATCTCTTTGAAACACAAAAGGGTCTAGTGGGTTTTGTTTCTGCTTTTAGATTCAATTAGAAATAGAATTTAGACACAATGGTAAATGCTGGCAATAAAGGAACACATATAGGTCTAGATATTTTTATGATTAAAAAGAACCTTAGATCCAGATAAAACACAGATTCAATAAAAATTCAAGCTTTGGCTGATTCATCCGGGTTATTTCATAAGATGTAGCACCAAGCATAATTAGAGCACAACACAATGAACCATATCACGTGGTTAGAAAAGTTTATAATTTATGGCATCTCAAAATGCTGATAACGCAAGGAAAAAAAAGTTAATTAAAAATACTGTAGCTGTTACAATTCCCAATCTTGAGTACCAATGCCAGAACATTCAAGTATTTACCTACTTCAAATCAAGTCCTCAATGCCCTCTCTAGCTGCTTGTTATCTAAAGTAATTCATTCTCAAAGATTTCAGCCAGTTTCAAACAGCTTAACCACCTGCTGTGATTTTACAATAGAAGGCTGTCACGATTCTGGTCCAAGAGAGAAAGAAAATGGCTGACATTTCAATGCCTCCGTTTTGAATTTTGAAGATTGATTTCTCCACCATGTCTACAGTTACATAGCAGTGAATGATTGTTTTACAGTTCTTTTATTACATGTTTAGTATAAGTCATTTAGTTTCCACACTTGTGGACAGACCAAGTATAAAGAGATTGCACTGCCCCTCACAATGGACTTTTACCACTTGTATAAGTCTATTCCACACCCCAATAATCTATCCCAATCTCCTAGCCTCCGATGACAGCCATGTATAAAATAGGCCCCCCTGTATGTAAAAAAATTGGCATGGAGCACATGGTCTCTACTGAAGGGGCTTTAGTAGTTCTACCTGGACTTTCTTTTCTGTAACTGAGCCCAAATGATCAATGCCGGCTGGCACCAGAGGAAAGAAGACAACTGGGAATTCCAGCAAAAAAAACTTGCAATGTCAAAAAAAAAGGGATAATTAGAACAGAACAATCATATGCAGAAGGTGTAGGTCCACTTTAATTGCATTCTAAAAATGTTTAAATATAATGAAAGGCTTCAAAAAGTATTTTCATCTTTCCATCTATTAAACCTTCTGCCCTTGTAGTTTTAAATTTGGATAGTAAAACACTTATTTTTCTGCCAGTAAATACCTTATACAGCCCACTTCCTGCTTGTCTGGCAAAAAGCCTAGGCTTAAGACATAATGTAAAGCGCTCTTTCTCTCGTAAGCGTTTGCCAGGAAGGGAGGGGGGGGGGGGTGAGTCACACGAGGGCCAATGAGAGCTGCAGAGCTGGAGGTGTGCCTCTGTGTAAAACCTGCACGTAAACAGGCAGCAGCTTCAGCCGCCCACAGTTAAAATGGATGCAGCCTGACTCAGTGGAGGGAGATTTCTGCAGCATATTTGGCAAGTACAGAATCACAGTGTATATATAAAATATTATGCAAAGTGGTTGGAGGGAAGCTTCAGAATGGCAAAGATGTTTTTATTACAAATTATGTGAGCAGACTACAGTTCCTCTTTAAACAAAACTCCAGACAGAAGTCCTTAAAGGGGTTGTAAAGACAAAAAAAAATTCCTTTTAAATTAAAGTCTGACAGTAGCTGATAAAGGAAAAAGTAATGTTTTGCATTATAACTAGTTTGATACCTGTTGAAATCGAGCTGTTTTATTCACCTCCAGCACTCCTGAATCGTTATTCTCACTTACTTCCTGGTTTGCGGTGCGCATTCATTCTTGCTACATCATGGCCTAATGGGAACTACAGTTCCCATTGGGCTTAGCCTCCATGCCTGTGAGGGATAAGAGAGCATCTTTACGCAGGGCTGTAGTCATAGGTAGGGGGTGAGCACATTCTGCTTTCCACCATGCAAAACGGCTCAGATGCTGGTGGGAAGCAAAAATAGGAGAGACAGGAAATGGCATTTTCAAACCTGGATTACTGTATTTTGGAGGTCAAAAGGAAAAACGAGGTAAGTGATTTTTAAATGCTCTAGCTGACAGCAATCAATTGATCTAATAAAAAATGAACCTTTAGTGTTCCTTTAAGGTTTTGTACGTTAGCTATGCTTGTGGTTCCAGAATAATAAGACAGCTGCATTCCAGGGCAACACTGTAAAATCACTGAATATCATCATTGCCCTCCAACAAAACAAGTACATTTCTATAAAGATTTAAATATGCTGAACACCAAAACTTTTTAGCTGTGCTTAGAATGGGGAAAGGGTAGGATCTACAGTATGTAAGGTTTTCCTGTCCCGGTCTCTACAGCAGAAGATTTTTCCTTCGCTTCCTGTCCTAGTATCAATGACCACCAACAAAGGTATAGATGGGGGCATTCTTGTAAGGGTAGAGACCGCAGAAAAACACCTGCCCCAAGAATAATTATCACCAGATTCAATCCTGCCTCATTCCAAAAATTGAAAAAGTTTTGACTTTAAAGTGGAGGTTCACCCAAAAACTTAATTTTTAACATTAGATTGAGGCTCATTTTGTCAAGGGGAATTGGGTGTTTTTTAAATCGAAGCAGTACTTACCGTTTTAGAGATAGATCTTCTCCGCCGCTTCCGGGTATGGGCTGCGGGACTGGGCGTTCCGAATTGATTGACAGGCTTCCGACGGTCGCATACATCGCGTCACGATTTTCCGAAAGTAGCCGAACGTCAGTGCGCAGGCGCCGTATAGAGCCGACGTTCGGCTTCTTTCGGCTACTCGTGACGCAATGTATGCGACCGTCGGAAGCCTGTCAATCAAATAGGAACGCCCAGTCCCGAAGACCATACCCGGAAGCGGCAGAGAAGATCTCTCCCTAAAACGGTAAGTACTGCTTTGATTAAAAAAAAAAAAAACACCCAATTCTTCTTCACAAAATGAGCCTCAATCTAATGTTAAAAATAGTTTTTCGGGTGAACTCCCGCTTTAAGCCAACTCCAGATGTGACATTTCAAGTTTTGCATAGCTTACATGTTGAGTAATGTGCCAACACATCTATGTTGTCATTTTATTTTGAGAGTTAGCACCTGGGGGAATTGAGTAACCCTGTGTCTTTTAGGTCTCTCAATCCAGCTAAATACCTGCAAAGTAGTTTGTCTTCAACCCCCTCCTACTAGGCCTTTTCCACATGCTAACATAAATTCAGCTGAGTCCAATATGTCCAATTATAGACATCCCCTTTAATATGGGGTACCTTGCCAGAATCAAAATCATAACAGGCCAACAGTGACTCAGCCCCAACGTTGCTCACCCAAAACTGAAAACAATTTGTGCAAGCTTGCCTTCAAACATGCACGGCTATGTCAATAAATTGTGTGCTATGTAGCATACAGCATAGACAGTAATTGTGAAACAGTATCTAAAAAAAGACAAGTTCATAGTCGTCACTTCATGGAACAAAATAAAGCCATAAAACATGGCTGATTAACAAACTTCCTCCTCCAAATGTCTTGTGGACTGTGATTTATTTTTCACTAGGCCAAAAAAGATACTATTGTTTAGCCACTTCCTTTACAATGATGGCTTATTTTGCGTGGAAGGTAAACATCCTTAAATGTTCTTGTCTTTCTGAACTCTACAAGAAACCAAGGAGATGCAGGCAGATTAACCCTAGATTACCCAGACTGCTGCAGGGTCAATACATTGAACTATTTGCAGAAGACCGTATTTGTGCTCCAGCTGTTTGAGGACCTGAACTATTGGGGCTGTGCCCAAAGGGGCACACAAAAACATCACCAGCATTGCCCGTAGCCTTCATGTCATGCAGGCCTGATTTTCCCCATTAACAATTTACCATGCTTTGTCCTGTATGGCATCTCTGTAGAGGTGAGCTTAGCTTTCCTACTTTCAGAGCTCAAACCACCCCCCCCCCCCCCCATGACGGGTGATCCGAAGACTGGAGGGGGAATATTCCAGAAGCAGCAGGAGAGGTGCAGATAGCACAAATCCACAGAATAAAATAGGAGCAGGGAGATTCTTGACATGCAGCTCTTTAATTCAGCTTGTTCTCCAGCAAAGAAAACAGTGAGCATCACCAAAACTCACTCCACAGTACATGACACTAGTGGCCAAATGTACAGTACCCTAGAACCCGTACTATAAAGATACAGCTTTGAGGCTACAGAGCATGAATTGTTAGGGAATGTCACTTCAGGAAGTGAACTACTTTTTTTCCTGGGGAAATTGAAGGCAAAGGGTCTTCTCAGTGTACTTAGGCACAATTAACATTAGATGTTCCGTAAAAGATAGAAAATCTTTACTTGAGTTCCAGGGCATAGCAGGAAATACACCTTGCCCTGCTTAAGCTAACAATGCACTGCGGATGTCTTAATACGCATGTGACACTTTTCATACTAGAGGTCAATTCCTACCCAAATATGGCATTTCTGACTAAGACTGTCTGTTGATAGGATGGACTGTGAGATGCTTGCCATTATTCAGGGGCTGCGAAAAAGAATTCCTATATCTGCACAACTGGTATGGTTACTGAGAAAACAAATACGGGCGTCAGTCTTCCCCACTGAATTGTCCATATCATGGGCCACAAATAGGCAAAATCATAGCGCTGGTTATAGTCTTGCTAGAGGGGCAACTAAACGAATGATGGAAGACATTGGCAATGCATTCTTCGATGTAAGCAGCAGGTGCACTTTACTGTACAATGCACTTTTTAAATCATACAATGAATTAAAGTACATTCATTGATCTAAGAGACATGTGACACACTGGTGTCAGGGAGTATTAATGAAGGCCCCTTGACCTCATAGTGAAAGGGAGCCTTTACTGAGGGGGGCATGGCTAGGAAGTTGGTGCTGATACACGCAATATGTAAAGTAGCGCAAAACGATTGGCTACTTCAATGTGTGGTGAGGGGGCAAGGTCTGAACTTTAATAAAAATATTCACTGAGGTAACCAGATGTGCCTTGAGGAACAGCAACGGAAGAGTTTGCCACCCTACCACCCTGTAGTCCTGTAGTTGCGGTTTGTCCCAGCTTTCTTAGTGGTTTTAGACCTTGCAAGCATTAAAAGTTGCCATAATGGGTTATGCTGTCTGCCCAGCACTTATGATAAAGACAGGCCCTTTACATGTGCTCAAGTTAATGTTCAAGTGTGCTCACAGTATGACTGACTGGCACTGGTTAAGTATTTATGTTGACAAATTAATTGTACTAAAAATGTTAAAGCTGTGGTCTTGCCCTTTTAACTTAATTGGTCTATGAGTTTTTGGGGGGAAGATTGCTGAATATCTTCCTTAAGTCTATACTCCTCAGCAGTCAAGCTATAGTACATATGCCAGCAAACGTGGCCTTACGCTGTCCTGGTCTGAATAATTCATGCAACTTACAGGCCACAATAGAAAAACCTTGCAGGTGGAAGCACTTAACACAAGGCAGTACTCAACCCAATTTAACACTGGTGCTTGATTACTATCTGCATCAAGCAGCAATAAGGATAACTCCTAACCAAGGATTATTGATATTAGACTAATTTAACATGAAATGGACCAGTGCATTTTTTTGGTACAAATTGTTTAGAGATATTTTGCATTTCCAAAATTGAATATGTAAGAGGAACATGAAGAAATGTAGGCCCTTTAAGATATAATTTGAGGTGGGTTAATATTTCAGTAGCCTAATCTGTGTGCAAAATACAAATAAATTAGAATTGCTTAAAAACTCCAGCTCTTTCACTTTGGCTTGCATGATCTCTTTTTTCTTTCCGAGAAATGAGCAGTGTTTGTATATAGTAGATTCCACATACAGTGACCCAGTTCTGAAGCAAGTCAGAGCTTATAGCATGCAAAGCACCATATAGCTAGAGGCAAAGGGTTTTAATTATACAAGCACTGAAAGCACAACGCAACAGTTTCTCCCTGTGTGCTCAGAAAGGATCTCCCCACCGCACCCATCATATCACCATCCTGCAGGCTTGGTCAGCAAACCTTCAAGGAGAGATCACATGAATGGCTGCAGTTAACCGTTTCATTGCCCAAAAGTCTGCCTTCAGGTTGCATAATGTGGATGCTTCAAATCTTGGAGCGCTGGATGCTCCATAAACAGCAATATTACAGAGGTTAAACCTCAATGTGTGGGACATTTCTTCTGACTTGTTACAAAAAAGGTACTCACAGAATATGAAGGGAGGGAAACATTGTGGTGTTGTCCACAGCAACATCCTTTCAAACTTAAAACAAGCCCATAGACTCCATGTAAAAGGTGGAGTATACGCATATTTATTTGAACCACATGCATAAATGAGTGCCATCTTTCAGTAATGGCGAGTATAATGCCTTCCAGAGATGGAGGTAAGCCAGGAAACAGAGTAGGTAGCTGACATCAACGAGTTGGAGTCTGTGTGGAATTTCTCTGTGGTGAAGCCCTGGGAAATCCTTAAACATCTAAGGAATATTTATCAGAAATTAACCATAGGCAATAAAGGAAGACTTGATACTATACTGCTGCATTCACATCCAAGCATGAAGTTTACAGGCCGTTTTGGACCACGTTTTTGTGTGTTTTAGGCATTTCTTTAGGCATATTCAGGCTTGAACATTGTTGTTGTTGTGGCCAATGGAAAGATAGTTACTGAGAGGAGGAGATAGTTATTTAGGCTTGAAAAATAGGATTTTTTGTACTCACCGTAAAATCCTTTTCTCTGAAGTCCATGGACGGACACAGCTCCTTAAATCTTGACAAGTGGGTTATGTTCCCTGTTTACAGGAGAGGACTAGGCAGAAACATGTTAAATAGTTAAATACATGTTACATTAACAGAGTTGAACAGCCCCGCCCAGGGGGCGGTCCCTCCAGACATAACCCTCCTCACTGCAGCTTGCAGCCTCAGTTCGTAACAAGCAGTACAAACCTAAAAAGGAGGGGTGGGAGCTGTGTCCGTCCATGGACTTCAGAGAAAAGGATTTTACGGTGAGTACAAAAAATCCTATTTTCTCTTATCGTCCATGGACGGACACAGCTCCTTAAATCTTGACAAGTGGGACGTCCCCAAGCAGTGTCAAAAAACGAGGGGTGGGAAATATATCAGTAAAAACAATTTTAACTTCACCCCAAAACAAGCAGAGCTCCTCAACGGAGGAGGTGCAACTTTAAACAGCCGCCGGCAAAAACTAGCGGCTGAAAAAAACATAAGATGCACTCACAGCAACCATGTAAATTCTGGAAAAAGCGTGAACGGACGAGCAAATCGCCGCCTCGCACCCCTGTGAGACCGACGCATGATGTCGGGAAAAAAAAAAAAAAAACCCAGGAAGCACCAATTGCCCTGGTCGAAAGTGCCGTGACCGGAAAGGGGGGCCCGCCCTTAGGAGCATAGGCCTGTATGACGGCCTGCCCGATCCACCGAGAAATGGTGGTCGACGAGACCGCCAGGCCCTTTTGTGGACCAGACACCGACACAAAGGAGAGTCAGAAGCTCCGAAATGGAGCCGTAGTAGGCTGGTATACCCGCAAAGCGCGTACCACGCCTAAAGTATGAAAGGCCGAAACCTCCTTCGGAAGAAGGGAAGGTCGCGGGCGCACCATCACCTAATCCTTATGGGGGATCAAGCATGGCGGCTTGCAAGACAAGACCGCCAACTCAGAAACCCCTCTAACAGAGGTAAAGGCCACTAAAGGGGCCACCTTCTGAGATAGTGTCAAGAGAAAATCTCTCTGATGTTTCCAAAAGGAAGGTTCCTGAAGAACCGAGAGCACCAGAGTCAAAACTCATGGGGGAAGAGATGGGCCAAGAGGGGAAAGTATATGACAAACCCCTTGCATACAAAAAAAAAAAAAAGGGGACCCACCAGGGAACGGGCCGCAAAAAGGCCACTAAAAGAACACAGCCAAGGCTGAAATCTGCCCCCAAACGGTGCTTTAAGCAATTTTTAGATCCAATCCAAGCTTTAAAAACAGCAGGACCCTGGACATTGAAAGTACGCCCGTGGACGTCACTCCATCCCTTCGCACCAAGAGAGGTGCGACGGTAGATCCTCCGGAAGAAGACTACGGTGCCCTGTTGAGATGACCGAGTCAGACAGACCCTGGTCACCTAAAGTCTGGCTTCCAATAACCATGTTAAGCAAGTCAGTGACTGTACAACAGGAGGAAGTATGGGACCTTGAGACAGGAACCTCCTGCCCTGGCAATCGCCAGGGTGCCTCCGCTACCAGGCGCCCGATATCAGCGTACCAAGGACGCCGAGATTAATCTGGAGCGATTAGAATCATCGGGATCTCCTCAGCATCCACTCTGTGGAGCGGCCGAGGAAGCAACTACCATGGAGGAATGGCAAAAAAATCACCGATACAGACAACACAGGGCCACCAGCGCGACTGACGCGTCTGTACAAGATCACTAGACCTGGCCACTAACTGACACCCTTGCGGCGGAGACAAGCTGCCAGGAGATCCATGCCATGTGAGGCTCACCTCCTGCAAGGGAGCCGAAACACCCCAAGCACAAAGACCAGTCGCCCTGGTCCAGCATCTGGCGACTCCAGTAGTCTGCCTGCCGGCATACCTGATGGTAGACTGAAGCCACGGCCGTGGCGTTGTCCGGCTGAAACCAGATTGGTCGACCACAAGGAGAAGCATAGCCTGATCTTTTAACTAGGTACCTAGTCCATGGCTCCATAACAGAGCATTCCCCAGGGGATAACGGGGGAAGGGGGCACTCTTTTACCGCCCGCCCGCAGTCCACCCCCACCCTGGCACAAACTGTGTCCAGGACTAACAATAAAAACTCTGTGGGAATCCCAGGTGCTAACACCTGCTGCCACCACCAGCATGTGGGGAAGGACCCAGATACTGACTCCAATATTTACATATAGTGTGTATTATAATATGCACACCTGTCCATACAAATAGACAAAAGCTCCTAGAGCCCTATTCAGGGCCTCTCACCCACTTGCTGCGCTGACCAGGGGTAACCAGGGGACTCCCTCAGGAGGAGACTGCCCAGCGCTGCCTGTGAGGAAAAGAACCGTGAGGTAACTTTTGCAGGGACCTGTGTTTAAACAGGAAAAGCCTCATAGGGCTGTTTTATTTAAGGATAAGACACAGATACAGCATAAAAAGCAAAACCGTTACAGGTGTCACCAATCAGTCAGCGTCTGCTGAAGTATAATCATAAACATCTGTGCTCATCACAGGGCTTTTTACCTCACAGGAAAGCCCAATACAAAAAAGAAAAAGCACAGGCCAGATAACACAGTCCCCTCAGGAAGGCCCCCTCCCCCCTGACAGCGGCAATGTTAGCAATGCAGCAAGGGAAAGGAGCAGGGAAGTAAGGGGAAGGGACCCCCGAACCCCAGGAATGCCCAGCTGTACCAACCCACCGAAGCAGGAGGGACTGTACTTACCCGTCCAAGCGAGGACTCGCTGACGCATTCCTGACAGAACTACAACCGAAATGGAGGTAGCTGTCGGCCCGGTCCACTGTGAGTGAGACAACACCACAGCCCAGTCATATGTGGACCTCGGAGCAAAGCTCACCGGCCACCTCAGGAGTCATGAGGTATGGCGTGGCAGACCAAGCCTCTTTGCAAAGGTGTGCCCACGCTTGCTGGTCGGACTGAGTAGACTACAAGGATCTATAATATCCAGCCTGTCTCTCAGCCAACAGTTGAAAGAAGATTCTTCAAGAAAAAGTAAAGTAAAATAAAATAAAATTTCTCCTCAGGGCGCTGGGCCCAAAGGGAGCCATACGTCCTTCTCCTTTGCTAGGCAGAACGAAACTGAGGCTGCAAGCTGCAGTGAGGAGGGTTATGTCTGGAGGGACCGCCCCCTGGGCGGGGCTGTTCAACTCTGTTAATGTAACATGTATTTAACTATTTAACATGTTTCTGCCTAGTCCTCTCCTGTAAACAGGGAACATAACCCACTTGTCAAGATTTAAGGAGCTGTGTCCGTCCATGGACGATAAGAGAAATACAATTTTTCAGGCGCTTTCATTGAAGGTTATAGTTGTGCTCATAAGTTTACATACCCTGGCATCATTTATGATTTCTTGGCCATTTTTTAGAGAATATGAACGAGAACAAAAAACTTTTCATTTACTCATGGTTAGTGTTTGGCTGAAGCCATTTATTATCATCAACCGTTTACTCTTTTTAAAATCATAATGACAACAGAAACGACCCAAATGACCCTGATCCAAGTTTAAATACCCTGGTGATTTTGGCCTGATAACATGCACCCAAGTTGACACAAAGGGGTTTGAATGGCTATTAAAAGGTAACCATCCTCACCTGTGATCCATTTGCTTATAATTAGTGTGTGTATAAAAGGTCAATACGTTTCTGGACTCCTGACAGACCCTTGCATCTTTCATCTAGTACTGCACTGACATTTCTGGATTCCGAGTCATGGGGAAAGCAAAAGAATTGTCAAAGGATGTGCGGGAAAAGGTACTTGAACTGTATAAAACAGAAAAGGGATATAAAAAGATATCCAAGGAATTGAGAATGCCAAACAGCAGTGTTCAAAGGCTAAATCGAGAAGTGGAAAATGAGGGGCTCTGTTGAAACCAAACCACGGTCAGGTAGACCAACTAAAATTTTAGCCACAACTGCCAGGAAAATTGTTCGGGGTGCAAAGAAAAACCCACAAATAACTTCAGGTGAAAAACAGGACTCTCTGAAAACATGTGGTGTAGCCATTTCAAGATGCACAATAAGGAGGCATTTGATGAAAGATGGACTGCATGGTCAAGTCACCAGAAGAAAGCCATTACTATGCAAATGCCACAAAGTATCCCGCTTACAATATTTCAAACAGCACAGAGACAAGCCTCAAACCTTCTGGCACAAAGTGATTTGGAGTGATGAGACCAAAATTGTACTTTTTGGTCACAGCCATAAACGCTACATTTGGAGAGAAGTCAACAAGGCCTATGATGAAAGGTACACCATTCCTACTGTGAAACTCGGAGGTTGAACGCTGATGTGTGAGCTACAAAGGCACAGGAAATATGATCAAACTTGATGGTAAGATGAATGCACTACGTTATTAAAAAATACTGGAGGAACATTTGCATTCATCAGCCAGGAAGTTGCGCATGGGACGTACTTGAACATTCCAACACGACAAACCAAAACACAAGGCCAAGTCGATCTGTCATTGGCTACAGCAGAATAAAAGTGAAGGCTCTGGAGTGGCCATCTTAGTCTCCTGACCTCAATATCATTGAGCCACTCTGGGGAGATCTCAAACGTGATGTTCATGCAAGACAGTCAAGAATTTACAGAAACTAGAGGATTTTTGCCAAGAGGAATAGGCAACTTTACCATCTGAGAAGATAAAGAGCCTCATCCACAAATACCACAAAAGACTTCAAGCTGTCATTGATGTTAAAGGGGGAAATACACAGTATTAAGAACTGGGGTATGTAAACTTTTGATCAGGATCATTTGGGTAGTTTCTGGCGCTATTATGATATAAAAAGAGTAAACAAGGTTGATTGACAATAAATGGCTTCAGCCAAACACCAACTATGAGTGAAAATAGATTTTGTGTTATTCATATTCTCTGAAAAATGGCCAAGAAATCATAAATTCGGCCAGGGTGTGTAAACTTATGAGCACAACTGGGCAGGGCCAATGAAATCCACAAAGGCTCAAATGCTTGATCTACCCAATTGCATGTGCAATATTCAGCTTTAGGTGCCAGGTGAAAGCATTCAGAGGTGCTAGACCAGTGATTGTTTACTTGCAAGGTAATGGGGGCCTCAAATGCGACCCCCGGTGTCTCCAAAGGGCCGCATATAATATTTATTACATGTAATGCTAAAAAAAACTGTCACAGACTGAAAACTTACTAGAGGAAATGGTCAGAGATTGTTCTACAGGAGTGGTTGGATACTGAAGTCATGCTATTGGAGACATTTAGAGACATGTTGCATTGTACTGCTAGACATGACTGCTATCAAGGTACCTATTACAAATCAACGATCCAAATGACCGCACTTCAAAACACCAAAGAGCTGCAGGTTGGGCATCAGGGGGCTAAATAGATAGCCTGTGTGCATGAGGCCCAATTCCCATGTATTTCAGTGGTGGCTATTTGTATTCAAACTCCTGTAGCTCAAAGCCTAATACTCCAAAAGCTACTCTGTGTAGGTTTGAGCTTTTTTGGCCCCATAGACTTTAATAGGAACATGTAGATCATGGGTCTTCAAACTATGGCCCTCCAGTTGTTCAGGAACTACAATTCTCATCATGCCTAGTCATGTCTGTGAATGTCAGAGTTTTACAATGCCTCATGGGACATGTAGTTCCACCACAGCTGGAGGGCCGTAGTTTGAGGATCCCTGATGTAGATGCTTAAATCAAGTGTGTTCGAGTTTGTTTTCCAGGTGTAATTTAGGCAGATTTTTGCCTTATTCTAGAACTGGTCTCCTCTTACTGATTTCCATTGGTTAAAACAATGCCTGAAGCAAGAATACACATTTTAGCACTTGCAACATGCTTCTAAAACACTTGTACACACAAGCAAAAAAAAAACACTCAACCAAAAATGCCTAAAATTCTCTCCGCTCAGGTGTGAATTTGGCCTAAAACAGTGTTTCCCAACTCCAGTCCTCAAGGCACACCAACAGGTCATGTTTTCAGGATTTCCCTCAGATGAAACGGCTGTGGTAATTACTAAGGGAGTTGGGAAACACTGGCCTAAAAGACAGCAGTAGAACTATCCCATAAAAGACCAGGAAAGGATTATGAGCTCTGTCATATTTTATGGCTGTTTCCCCATTAGGGGCATTACCCTTCACTTCCTGTGTGCTGATCATGACGGGAAGTAAGAGGAAACCACAATAAAAACTTGACAGATGTTCGAGCTCATCCCCAGTCTCAATTAAAAAATAGTTGACTTGAGTGCCAAGTTAATTTTGAAAGATATGATCATCTCCTTGGGCAGCCGTATCACTTTTACTCTCATTTGTGTACGTCACCCACCACCCAACCCTCAAGGTCCTAAGTACAATAGACAATTAATACAGTTTAAATTAATATGTGACTCAGGGTAAGCACATAACTCATTTCAGCACATCTTACTGTACTTTTAAACCAAACATTGTGTAACCAGCAAACACTTGCCAGTAAGGGGACGGTTTTTGTTTTTTTATACGAAATCTCAAAACTTATGCAACCTCGGACAAAGCTACCTAGGCGTATCCTGTGATTATTTTACTGCAATTCATGTTTAATAGGAATATATTTGCATCAGCCTGAATAGAGATCTCACAGGTGGTTTTATTCCCAGTTATACAGCTGCTACCTCAGGCTAGTGAAGTCATGGCAATCCCTCAAGTAACGCTGAACCAGTGGGAACAAGCTTTCACATATAGGTGATCATTAAACTAATCCCTTGTTTTCGGGCATCTCGTTACTGAGGCATGAAGATCATCATCCTTAAAGGGAACCTCTTGTAAAGCCAAATTGAATGGTGACAGCTTAACTTTGTGTAGTAAGCTCTGGGGCCGTCATCGACTCACTGACAAGCACTCAGGAAAAAGATGAACCCTTGTAGCAAGTTCCCCTTCTCACTACAAAGGGTTAACTGCTCATCCTGCCTAGAGGATGATGAATCAGATGACATACCTTATTCCTGCAGACTTTCTATCATTCTTCCCCTGGCCCCAGCACTTTGATGTCATCTCATACAATGCAGGTCCAGCATTCCTGAATTGTACGTGAGGATGCCGAGGACCCACCACATAGTCTAGTGAAGGGCAGTGGAGGAGAGTGACAACTGCCAATGAAGTGGAAAAAATCTATAAATGATATCATCTTACTCATCATCCCCTGTGCAAAAGGAGCAGTTAGCCTTTGCAATGGGGAAGTAGAGCCACTGCAAAAAGATTTTTTTTTTCCCCAACAGAGTTCAGCTTTAACACTTTAAAGGTCTTATCCTTTCCCCCAGCCTGACTGAGCAGTGAAAGAAGCAGCAGGCTGATGAAATCATCTGCCACTCAGCATGTCCCTTCTTAACACAACTAACCCAATTTGATGCTTCCCTTCAAGTCTCTGCTGTACAGTGGTGTGAAAGCAGCAAATACCAGCGCAATTTTAGTACTTACACTTTAAAAAAATACATAATGATCAATTAAGGCCTGGTTCACACCTATGCAGGTTGCAGATGCATATTCCAGGTGCATTTAAAATTTTTCACAATACACATTTTTGACCCACTGAAGTCTATGGAATCAAAAAACACAACCTGCTGGTCCATGGCGCTTTCCATAAAATGCACAGGATGTGAACGTGACCCATAGGAAACCATGTTACATGGACCGTAGTGTGTTTCTGCAAAAACTGGAAATGCACTAAAAAATACATAGGTGTGAATCAGGACTCAATGAATAGAGAACTACATTTCTTTTTTTGTCTTTAAGATCTGCCTGGAGTTTAGCTTTTAGCTGATCACAGTGAGAGATATTGTGTGTGTGAGATTTTATATATAAATATATATATATATATATATATATACACACACACACACACACACACACACACACACACACACACACTATTCATTAAAGCCTTATATGTTCATTGACACTACACCGCAGTCTACAATTCTAAAGGCTGCAAACAGCTGATAGGAAGAGCCATTTGCATTCCTGTCACTCTCTGCTCTTTATCTACTTTATTATAGTGTGTTTTAATGACTATTTATATGTCTTAAAAGCACAATAAAACCCAGCATGGACATTGCTATGCTTTGATATGGACTATAAAGATACCAGGATACTTTGTACCCTACTCTTGACATTAAATCGATTACATTGTAATGACGAACAAGACTTAAAAAAGATCTTTATGCTTCTCTCTTGTTTCTTACCTATTCCAAGATAAGTTATGTGTCAGACACCCATAGGCAAAGCAGTGAATACAAACATAAAAGCACTGGTCTCCAAACTATGGCCCCTGACTAGCATGTATCTGGCCCTTGGGGTACCATTCCTCCCACTTGTGCCAACAAGGCATCCTGCCACTGACACCAATACCAAATGCTGGGGCACTATTCATATCAGTAACACCAATGATGGGGCACTATTCCTCCCACTGACACAAACCATGGGGCACTCCCAGTAATGCCAATGATGGGGCACTATTCCTCACAGTAATTGCAATGACGGGGCACTATCCCTACCGGTAACATCTATGATGGGGCACTATTCTGCTCACCGACACCAACGATAGGGCACTATTCCTCCCAGTAAAGACAATGTGGGCACCATGCCTCCCACTGACACCAACCATAGGGAACTTTTCCTCCTAGTAATGCCAATGATGGGGCACTCTTCTTACCAGTAATGCCAATGATTGGATACTATTCTACTTACTGACACTAAACATAGGGCACTATTCCTCCCAATAAAGACAATGTGGGCACCATTCCTCCCACTGACACCAACCATGGGGAACTTTTCCTCCTAGTAATGCCAATGATGGGGCACTCTTCTTACCAGTAATGCCAATGATTGGATACTATTCTACTTACTGACACTAAACATAGGGCACTATTCCTCCTAGTAATGCCAATGATGGGCACTATTTCAACAGTTAATACCAATGATGGGGCACAGTTCCTCTTCCTCCTGACCACAGGTGCTATGTAACCAACCATCAAGCCCGAGGCATTGTTTACCCTCACTGATGCCAGACCCAGGACATTCTACCCCAACCGGCCATAAAGGCAGGAGGATATTTTCAGTGTGCCTGTGTCACTTCGGCTTTTGGCTCTGTACTGTGCAGTGAGATTGGAGCTGTGCTGAATTTGCAAAGCAGGGTCCACGTAACCTCAAAGCAAGGGCATCTGAAACGAAGATGAGCATCAACTTGAAAAAAACATGTCCTGTTCACTTGTATCTGATGTCGGCGATCTTCTGATTGCTCACTGTTGAGATACAAAGTTCTAAAAAGCAAACACTGACAAACAAGACCAGTTTTACTTTGTCAAAGTAATTACTGGGTTCCTCACAGTACAGAACAAACCGTGGGAATCCCAGAACTTAAAAATTAGGTTCTCTAACCAAGTATTTGCTTATAATAGTTATACTGTGTTCCTTCACACAAGCACAATGTGAAGAAAAACCACAATTGTTTTTATTAAAAAGCCTCTAATGTTCCAGTTAATGAGACAATTAAGCCCGGCCTGCATGCACTTGAAAGCAAAATTATTAGCAATCTGTATAATTTGGGTACATTAACACGTTGCACAACCCGTCTGATCCAGGCCTGAAAGATGCCCAATTACAATACCACGTACCAGATTAATGTTGTATGTTTTGCATGAGCGATCATCCAGGCTTTGGTTCTGTAGCTTCTCGGTAATTAGTGTCACCATGTTAGCCCTCACGTCCCCGCTCCTCAGCCCCACGATCATCGATCCTCTGGTCTTAATACTGTCTGATCATTTCAGTTCTTGTTGAAGTTGAACATCTTCCTTGAAGCGAGCAGCCTAGTTCATTTCAGTGCTGTAGATCATGGTTCTCATCTAAAATGACAAAGCAGGCCGTGTTACATTATGTTGCCTGGGTACGTCACTCATATCTAATTTAGAACGCTCACTAAAAAGCTTTCGTCATGCTGCATAGCTAAAAGCAACGTTAGAGATAGACACATCAAGGCCTTGTGACCTATAAAACACAGCAGTAGTGTAATATCCTATTATGCATTCAAGGGATTTTCCAGTCTACAAATAAACCTCATGTTAAGAGAACACATGGCCAGTGGGATACAAGACACAGGTCCATTTCTGCCATACCCCTAAACCACATACATTAAAAAAATCAGTGAAAGGCACAAATAATTAAAGTTTGTAGTTGCCACTGCCACTGTCACTCACTGCCTAAATTTGAAGAATTATCCCAGCGATCTTACTCTGAACTACAGACCACATCTAAAAGAAAATATGGTGACTCCGTGGTTAGGACTGCATCCCTAATCGAGCTTGACCAGGGTCACGATCAGCATGAAGTTTATAGGTCTGCTGCTTTTTCACACCCCGTAAAGAAAAATGCGAAAAAAATCACTTAACCTCTGCATAGGATCGCCTATGCATAGGTTAAGTGATTGACGGGATGACAAAAACTTCCCCCTGGCGTATAAGGCGCATCGCCAGTTTCCGAAAGAAGCCGAACGTGTGTGCGCAGGCACCGTATAGAGCCAACTTGCAGTTCGGCTTCTTTTCGGAAACTCGTGACGCGCCTTATGTGCCGGGGGGAAGTTTTTGTCATCACGTCAATCACTTAGCCTCTGCATAGGAACGCCCACTCCCGCGGGAGCCACTACCCGGAAGTCGGGGGGGAAATAGCTATACGACGGTATGTAAAGCAAAAAATGAATAAAAAAATCAGCATACTGTCAATGTTGGAAGTGAGCACAATGTAATGTTAGAAAAATGTTTTTAGGGTGAACCTCTGCTTTAAGCATATGATGCTAAGCCTAAGATATAAACTTTACCAGCTTAACTAAAACAAAGTCTACATAAGAAACAACGAAGCAGTCGTTTCTAAAGTTTGACAAGCACATCTTTTTCCGACCCCAAATAGATCAACACAGTTTTTCATTTTTGCTATGCACAAACCTAAATGTAGCATGCAACATCTGAGCCACTTTTAAGCCACTCCACCACCACCACCACCACCACCACCAGGAAAGAATTCTTTATGCAGGCAAAGAACCACTCAAGTGGAGATGCTCCGAATCAAAAACCAACTTAGACTCCATTTAAGTGCACCTGGATATTACATCCAAAATGTTGTCAACTACAGCCCCCAGACACTAATAAAACACAGAAACACTCCTGCAAACAAATGAGTGCCAGGTGAACTAGAGCTTGGAATAGATAGTGCCACAGGCCTTGCTGCCCTCAAGGATAGGGGTATCCTAGCAGTTAGAAGAGAAAAAGAAAAGAGGGCGTGCCAACCTTGTGCATTATCCTTAGGTAACTTATTAAAAAATAAAGTAAAAAAACTACTCACAAACCGATGGAAAAAACTTTGCGATACAAGTGATCTCCAGATGACAGCAATTGGTCTAGAGACATCAGACTCCAGATAATACCAGAGGAGATTTCGAAGGCCATTGCTAGCCGACGCGTTTCAAAGGAATGCCTTCTTCCTCAGACGAAGAAGGTATTCCTTCGAAAAGCAGGGCAGAATGCTGGGCTCTGAGGAAGAAGGTATTCCTTCGAAAAGCAGGGCAGAATGCTGGGCCTTTGAAATCTCCTCTGGTACCATCTGGAGTCTGATGTCTCTAGACCAATTGCGGTCATCTGGGATCACTTGTATCGCAAAGTTTTTCTCCCATCTGTTTGCGAGTAGTTTTTTAACTTTATTTTTAATAAAATGTACCTAAGGATAATGCACAAGGTTGGTGCGCCCTCTCTTTTTCTCTTCGGACTAAAAAAAAAACACACAGACTGAGGTTTTAACCCATCTACACTATGTCCACCCAAAAAAATTACATTTGCTGAAATTCTACTTTAAAGCGTCAGATTACAACATCTAGAAAAACCAGTGTGAGTGATGAAGGATCCTTCCTATACAAGAAGAAATATGAAGTCTTGCACAATAGGTATGCACAACAATTTCATAAAATGCTAGATGTGGATAGATTAAACACATGCACATTGCAAAACCGTACATGGAGTCTGTCTATAAACATGGTTTAATATATGGCTGAAGTCTCTCCCTCTTTTTAGAGCCAAATATCTATAAGGCTTGTCTATAAATCACTGAATGAAAAACAATCCTGACCTGAAAAATCTCACTGTTTACTGCTTAAGGCAAAGCAGCATGGGTCACGTTGGATCACTACTGAAACAAATTCTAATGCGACATTCACATTCTCGCTTTGTAGCGCTGAAAATTATTTTAATAAAAAAAAAAAAAAAGAAGAATTGGGCGCCCCATCTAGTTGCTGCCTAGATACCAACTGGCCCTTCTCATGCAAAAACAGAACCAGTGAAGCTCAGAATTGTATAGTCTGCCCAGCTTGCAATAAAACCCCACTGAGATGGGAGAGAGGTGGTGGTGGTGGTGGGGGAGCAGCACGATCTCTCCAGTGCCAGCTTATTAATGAAATATTGGACAATTGGCCTTTTAAACACATCCGAACTATCAAATCAATGAATGATCAAAGTATTCAAACCTGCTTAAACCACTCGAAAAAGTCAACTGGGACGGTTTGTCTCATAAGAGAAGCAACAATCCTAAATTTCCTGGATTGAAGAGCGGTTGAACATGGGAGGTGTAATCCTTGTGAGGGATATTGGTATAGTGGGATGTCGGTCTGGTCCAGACTGGTAACCGTCCCCGGTTCTGTATTGCATATCCCCGCCAGCATCATCTATACCGCGTTGTGGCAAAAGAGATGGGGCAGCAAGCCTCCACAGGTGATGTTTAACACCACTGGTGGATGCCCACCTACCTCTGCCACAGCCCGGGATGTATACATCACATTCCCGTCCCAGGGCATCATACAACACAAGGATGGAACACGCTCACATGGCGCTGATGTGCCGAGGTCAGGCTCCGCCCACCCAACGTGTAGTGGGCGGGGGGAGAGGGAGCTGAGCACATGGCAGCCCTGGTTAAGCGATACCACAATAAACCAGACCCACCTCCCACAGGCTGAATGGGTGAAAGACTGAAAGGGATGGATAAATTCATTGTATACACAGGTTTCTAGAGTAGCTATTAGAGCAAAGTCGAATGATAGTTGGATGGCATTTGTTTAGAACGATAAAGTATAACGAAGCAAGAAAAATCTATTGATAAAAAGTATGGGTTTTTTATTCTATATATGGATGGTAAGTTAATTTGTGGATTAATGAAGCCACCAATACAAGGAGGGGCAGGTCATAAAGGGGAAGCAGGTGTCAACCGCCCATAAGCAAAAAGGCTGAAAAATTAGTATGACCCGTCTCCACCTGAAACTAAACACCAGCATGCCTCTATCCCTGCATATATATGTAGAGAGAAAGGGGTAGGGTTGGGACTTTAAATGAGGCAAGTGGGTGTCTGATACTGTATATGGAATGTAAATAACGAGTATCACATTCCCCAAGGGTAACTCATGATAGTAATATTAGTAAACATGTTTCAATAGTATAATACGGCATTTATGATGTAAAATTACAATCATAAAAAAAAAATAATAATAATAATTCATTTATTAATAAATAATTGATTAGTAACCATGATTTGTGATAAACACAAATCCTTATTTCTATGGTGTTTCAGAGCCAGTAGGCCCTCAATAAGCACTTTAAATATCTCTTGTGCATTTTCTGCAGTTGGGCTCAGCACTGCCAATTAATAATTTCTAACAGCATGAATAATTTTATGGGCATTCCACCAAAATGCTGAACTGCGCACTAAGGCAAACCTTTTTAAGTAGAACTTTACACATTATACAGTAAAACTTTGGATTGTGAGCATAATTCGTTCCGGAAGCATCCCACATAGGACAGTTAGTGTTGGACATGCATTTGGTGGATTGGGGAATTCACATGCAGGGTGAGAAAGGTGAAGTTGTAGCATCAGAACAGAGGTATTTTCAGCCTATTGGCTCCATTCGTTTACCCACTGCTCCGAAAAAAAAAAAAAGGAGGACTCACTTAAGGCAAAGAGCCATGTTTAATAGACACCAGTCAGCAAAAAATCTTTTTCTGATCTGACTTCAGCAAAATGATATCCGATTGGATGCTTTAAGTTCCTGCACAATATCACTGCTCTTTGCACTGCTTTACTGAGCAACCCATAAGTTTAAGGTCAGGACTAAATCCCATGCCAAAAAAATACACTGGACCTCTGACAGCCTATGCCCACAGTTCCCCAAAACTAAAGTGACATTCAAATGGACAAAGAACATCTTTCATGTCACCAAGCCAGGAAAAACGATTTATGCAGACATCATTTCTCTGGATTCCATGGAAAAAGTGATATTATTCTTCGAAAACAGCAGCAGTAATCGTCAAATGCCAATTCTAACATTCACCCCAGGCAGCCGGCTGGGTAGTTAGTACGTCTCTTACATTAGTTTCACAAGGCAAAAATACATTAATTGTAGGTCAGCCAGGGTGAATGTCAACATCCGCCTTTCTATATAAGCACCACACCATATGTGTGCAAGATAAGGTTATTATACATTAATAGACTTATCTACTTTGGTAACTATAGCAGGTTTTGCTGACATGTATGCTTGCTGTAGATTTACACCGGTTGCTGATGTTCTGTATAGATGCTCTTATGCCTTGTACACACGGTCAGACTTTTGACCATGTAAAAGTCCGTCGTGAGTCGACGGAAAGAAAGAGAACAGGTTCTCTAAGGTCCGTCGGACTTCCCACAAAAAAAAGTCAGATGGAGGCTACACACTGCTGGACTTTCCAAGAAAAAATGTCAGACTGGCTTTTTTTTTTCTCGAAAAAGTCCAGCCGTGTGCACGAGGCATTAGAGATAAAAAAAAAAGTAAAGTAGAAAGAGGCTTCCTTGTAAATAGAATATCTTCTAGGTGGACTGGACCTGGTCAGAACTTGATCAGGATTGAACCTGGCCAGTGCAATTAAGTGACCATGAAAAAGAAAAATGAGCTGTCGCAGAACTAGAACGCAAGAAGAATTCCCATCACTTTTAGAGATTACTTTCTGTTCTCTGGAACAGGAGGTGAAGGAAAATTTCCCCAATGGAGCACATACACAGAATAAACTGGCAGGCGTTTTACCCCCTCCCTACGCTATTCAAAATGTGGCTATACATATACCTTAAAAAAATTAAACTACCCAGGAAGCCTTAGTGTATACAGACACAAACATCAGGAACACACACCTGCAAAAAGAACAGTATGACACAACTTGGGCATAAATTAAGCCACACAATGACAGAAAGGAGAGCTCTGTTACAGAAAATGACCTGAAAAAATTACTTTACGAAGGGCCCACGTGGCAAGTATGCGAAGGTAACAGAGCAAAATCTCTAAAGCCCCTTTTACACTCGGGCGTTTTTCGGGAGTTTTTCAGGCGCTTTGGAGTTGAAAAAAAGCCTGTAAAGCACCTGAAAGAAGCCTCATCTGCAATCCCAATGTGAAAGCCGATTGCTTTCAGAGCCCTTTCACACTACCAGCGCCCGAAAAATGCTGGTAAAGCCCAGCCAAGACCCCTTTTACACTGGGGAGTTTAAAAAAAGCTCCCTCAACGTGAAGGGGGCTTTAAGAGCGGTGTATTCACCGCTCCTAAAGCGCTGCAAAGAAGCTGCTTGCAGGACTTTTTTTGACGCTCTGCCAGCGCAGCGCCTCAGTGTGAAAGCACTCGGCCTTTCGCATTGGGAGATGCAGCTTCTTTCAGTCGCTTTACAGGCGCTTTTTGTAACGCTAAAGCGCCTGAAAAACGCCCCAGTGTTAAAAGGGGTCTAAATAAATCCAATAGCCTCCATTAAGGTAAACCATTTAGCCACTGTAAATGTTTAAATGCAGACGTCCAGAAGATACACAGAGGGTTCTAGCAATAGGAGCGACGTCTGTATGCACATTTGGGAGGAAAGTCCATGTTAAGAAGAAATACCATTGCATGCCTCTCTGAAATTTGTTTTTTAAACCACCCACCAACCATCTGCTGTATATCTGTCCAATGACCATGACCTTTATTAATAACTGGGACACTCTATGAACAGACGATTTGTGGGGAGGTAGGGGGTTAGTTACTTGGTTCTGCTCCTAGGCAAAACTTCTACTTTTTAAATGTTGGCTTAGCAGTCCTGGCTTTTACACTAAGCCCAAGAAAGCTCCAAAAACATAATATTCTGCGTTTGCACTAAGCCCAAGAAAGCTCCAAAAACATAATATTCTGCGTTTGCACTAAACCCAAGAAAGCTCCAAAAACATAATATTCTGCAATTGCACTAAACCTAAGAAAGCTCCAAAAACATAATATTCTGCGTTTGCACTAAACCCAAGAAAGCTCCACAAAACATTATGCAAATAAAAAATTAAAATCAATTTACTCATAATTGGCTATTCCATGCACATTCTGGAGGAAAACTCTCACAAACTTGAGCCTGACGCAAGCAGCTTGCCCACAACACATTTGCACAGCTGCAATCCGCCCACCCCTTCCTGTATGGCGAACTTGGTCTTGCAGACAAAAAAAAAAAAAAACACAGAGTACTGCTTCAACCCTCAGGGTCCCCAATTCAGGGTTTTCTTGGACTCTCCCCACTTTAACATTGCTTCAAAGCCCTGGCTGCTCGGATAACCATCCTATATCTTGACACATCAAAATTTACTTTTATGCAAAGATTGGAAATTAACATGGCTTCACACTGCACCACCGTGCTATGGGTAACCTGCACTTTACCATAGACTTCCATTATGTCCCATGGCTTGGGTGTGCTTTCTGAAAGCGCACCAAAACCATGGGACATACCGGTAATTGAAGTCTATAGGAAAGCACAGCTATCCTGCACAAAAACTGTGGGTTAGCTGCCCTTTAGCCAAAACCCGGCAGTGTGAAGCCGCCATAAGCAAGTTTACATTTTATTAACAAAGCCGTAGAAACAAACTAAAGATAGTCATAGAAGCTACTCGGCAGCCATTCTGTTCTTCAAGGACCTATAAATCTCCATGTACACATTTATCTAGGGATGGTAAAGTTTGCCGGTTATACTGCTGACATAACTTAACCGTATTAGAAGTTTTATTGCAGTAAACTATACTGCAGCTTCTTATGAGGAAAAGATACAATTTCAGATGAACATTACGCCAAGATATCACATAAGAGGTTATCTCTACCGACCTTCACCCACTTAAGCAATTTTATATAACCATCTCACAGCACAATAATTAAAGTCTAGTGGATATAGAACAAAAGATTACTTTAATTTTCTTGTAACACACAAACTTAACAACAGCAGCTGAGGGAAAACTAAACCCAAGAACAAAAATAAGATATTGCAGCTTGCAGTTTTTAGATGTGCCAGCTGCATTAATTTTTGTTTTGTTTTAAAAAATTAAGCAAATTTTCAGCAACTACAGAAAAGCAGTGTCCTCACTTCCTGTGAGCTGCAAAGAAAAATACCTTCCTTCCTAGCCATCTTCTGTAATCTACCAATGGTGATTAATAAATGGCACCTCCTTAATGGAATTTTTAAGACAATTCAATAAAAACTAATTAATGATAAAAAGAGTATTTTTATTTCCGCATTAAAAAAATTTGTATTATAAAAAAAAAAAATATGAAGTTGATGGTGGAACTGCAAGTAGCTGGGGAATACCACTTCAACATATTCTAATGTTTTCATATGATGAATACCATTATGCTCAATGTGATGGAATCTTCCTGTATTTGTATACAAATTGTTTATTGTTTTTTATAATACAAAATCTTTTTTTTTTTCTTTAAATGAGGAAATAAAAACGTGTTTTTTTTTATCAGTGATTCGTTATTATTGAATTGCCTAAAAATCCCATTAAGTAGGGACCTTAATGACCAATGGAAATTAAACACAGCCATAGGAGTCTTTCTGTAATCTACCAATTGCACTGCATTCCATGTAATGGAGTTGAAGAGGTACAAGCTTGAAGCCCATATTAGAAGAGCAGCCTAAAAAGGTGACAACCATGGCTCCCTCCATACATACAGTAGAGGAGGATTTTTTTAAATTTACCTATTCAGTACAGTTTTTTTTTTTTAAAAGAGTTTTCCAGTAAACCAAGGTTTTCAGATTATTCCCTACAAATTGTTGACTGGCCCATACAAACGATTTTCAGCCAGCCATTTTGTGTCCACTCAAGAGAACCTTTATACCCCAAAACACCCTTGTGTGGGTCTCAACACCACCTCTTTATCCCACTGTCCAATGCGTGCTTCCCAATTGGCTGCTATATGTTATAGGTTAGGTAGAAGGAAAAGCATGGTAAAACCTCCAAATTGGAGCAGAAGTCAAGTCCCATATCAACAGGGGGTTTAGGGGGACTTCTCGGGGACACCCACCACTGAATGAAAATTCTAGGTTTTAAGGTCTAGGTATTAAAACTATTATAATACCAAAATAGTTTTACCTGTTAAATACTTATTTTCCTCTTCAGCTAGCTTTGAGAGTGACACTCCACTCTCAGAATAAGGGGTTACCTGAAGTCTATCGGATGCTTTCTTGCCACATAACTGGCCTTAAATCATGACGCTCTGTAAACTACAGGTCACGATTACCACAAGCCACACTGGTCTTTTCAAATCAGCCTGCCAGGTTTCCAACTATTTAGAGGCGCACCTATCCAGGTAGAACAACGCACCACCCACTTGATCTAGGACCTTGTTTCAGATATGTGATAGTCAATATTTATCCAATTTCTGCAAATTAAGCTTGGATCTGCTCATCCGATAACCCTTGTGAGTAGGAGTGGGCATTGAAGGATTTGGTTGTGTTCTACACTGACCTGGCAGACTATTTGTTACCAGTATCCCATACATCTATTACACAGTATACTTTAGAGGATCCAAGGCCCTGATGAAGCGGGGTAGCCCTCTTTCAAATCAAGGCCCACCAGCTGTTGTGGAACTACACATCCCATTGTAAAACTCTGACATTCAAAAACAAGACTAGGCGTGATGGTAATTTTAGTTCCTGAACTGGAGGGCCATAGTTTAGAGACCCCCTGACCTATAATGTACATTCAAAGTCCCATTTAGCTCCATGTTTTTTGCATATGTAAACTACAGAGGAAAAATGAGCTCACAGCCATGATAGAGAGCAAATGTCAAACTTTAAGTGACCTATGAACCCTGAAAATTAAGTTGTTGTGTTAAGCTAAGCAAATTTTGGCCAATTCCTGTGAATCAGCTGAAATTCAAGCCATGGGTGGCCATGCTGATGCCACCTGGCTCACCAAATTTTGACTTAAAAACTGAATGGAGTATCAAACAGAAATTGCCAATTGTTAAGTCAGTAGACTTAGAATCTTAAAGCAGGATATTCAGATTACCTTGCAAGACCCTTAGATTGATTGTCTTTAAATTAAGATTGTTTCAGGAAAATGGCAGCTCCATTTAAGCATCTCTATGTGCAAGAGCTATGCGGAGACCATCTGGCAATTTTAAATGCCTAATGGAAATTAGTACCACAATGTAAATCTTGACACCTGTAGAGTCCACTGATCTATGCACTAGAGAAAACCGAAGAGAGTGGCTTTTCCCACAGTAACTCAACGTTATACGACTTTTCCCAGGCAATGAATGTGGAACCTGAATGGCTGCTATATACGCTTTCATAAATCAACCAGAGAAGTGCATTTAAATAGATATTAAAAAAAAAACATCTCCTACCTCAGACAAGCCCGATACACTCAGCCTTATTGTATGGCTGACCACATCCACAGTGCAACACTGCGGCATTCTGCAAACATAATACTAAGGATGAGCTCCGGCGTGTTCGCACAGTCCACGTGCAGAGCCCGCCAGGAAGTCGACACCGTGCTGCGCTAATCACAGGCAGGGAGACATTGTCCCGATGCTCGGCTGCAGAGATCGGGAAATGTCTCCCTACCTGTGATTAGAGTGGTGCCGACTTCCTGGTGGGCTCTGCACGTGGACTGTGCGAGCACGCCGGAGCTCATCCTTACATAATACAAAGAAAAATACCAGATACCCTTCAATCTGTGCTTTTACTGTTGCAAATTGTCCGATTAGAGCTGTTAAAATTACAACACCGTCATAAACTGAAAGGGTTTTACCTGCTGCACCCTTCACTTTCCTTCAATATTGACACACAGAAGTCCTCAGCACCTGCAGGTTTAATACACATAGCTATTATGCAAAAATCCTACAAATTTCAGTTCATGAGATTTGCATTACCCATTCACGCATCATAAATACAACTACAAGCCATATTTTTCAGCTAGGGATCTGTGTGCACAAATGCAAACTAAACACAGTGATAAATTACTGGTCAAATTAGTCCGAAAGGGTGAAACTCAGACAAGTCTGCTTCACCATCAGTGACCAGTTTCCTTCTTTCTTTTGCTTGCCATGATATTCAAGAAGGGAAGGGTTAGGCCAGTGTTTCTCAACTCCAGTTCTCAGGTTCTCTTGTTTTCAGGATTTCCCTCAGATGAAATGGCTGTGGCAATTACTAAGGCAGTGAAATTGATCAAATAACCTGTGCAAAATAATGAAAAGTCTGAAAACATGACCCATTGGGGCACCTTGAGCACTGGAGTTGAGAAACACTGGGTTAGATCTTCTCAAGCTTTTTCAGTCTCTAGGGCGCTTAAAGTGGAGTTTCACCCAAAATTGGAACTTACACTTTAAGGACTCCTCACCCCCCAATATGCCATATTTGGCATGTCATTTATTTTGGGGGGGGGGGCGGTATCTAGTTTGAACAGGTACCCAGCTCCTACTTCTGCTCGCGCCACCTAGGCTACTCAAGCTTAAGTTCTCCTCTCCCCTTCCCTCCCTGCAATCTTTTGGTGGCATTTGATCACCTCTGCAGTTTTAATTTTTTGCACTACAAACAAAAAAATTTAGCATTTCCTACATATTTTTGGTAAAAATAAATTGCAATAAGCGTATATTGATTGGTTTGCGCAAAAGTTTTAGAGTCTACAAAATAGGGGATAGATTTATGGTATTTTTATAAAAAAATTTACTAGCAATGGCTGCGATTTAACTGTGGGGGGTGGGACTGACTGGAGGAGGAAAGAGATCGCTGTTCCTAATCACTAGGAACAGCAGATCCGTCTCTCCTCACCCTGTCAGAACAGGGGTCTGTCTGTTTACATTGACAGATCCTCTATCTGGCTCTCTGTGGAGCGATCGTGGGTGGCTGGTCGTCGCACCGTGGGCGCGTGTCCCCTACCGCTCTTAAATTACCAACGTGCACCTACGGAGATTCGCCCAGGAGAACAAACCTATCGCAGTAGGACGATGATGGCTAGTCTTAAAGCGGTTAACCACTCTGTCCCGGTGACCCATTGCCACTGAAAAAGAAAATAAGGTGAAATACAATTTTTTTTAGAGTTGTCCCGGAACAAGAGGTGAGGAGAAATCATCCATTGTAGACACTTGATCCAGGGAAACATTCTAGGATTCTCCCAATTTCTTGCTGGATCTCTGGGACAGGAGTGAAGGGAAATGTCCTCAAATGGTACATAGACATCCCGCCTGTAGGGGTTGATTTACTTAAACTGGAGACTGCAAAATCTGGTGCAGCTCTGCACAGAAACCAATCAGCTTCCAGATTTTTTGTCCAAGCTTAAGTTAGAAGCCGATTGGCTACCATGCACCATCACACCACATTTTTTCGCACCAGACCTTTCATAAGGATCTAGAAAGAGTACAAATTTTATAAAAAGTAATAAAAATGTGGAGAAAGTGAAAAACTGGACTCTCGTCTATCATCCAATGAGATATTTTGTATTCATGTTCTAATGCTAGAAAAAAAATATAGCAACTCCTATTTTCTATGGGCTACAGAGGCCTTTGTCTGCACCCAAGAAGCAATATATAAATAAAAAAAAAATAGTGAGGGCCAGACATCAAATATAAGAACATATTGTAGGAGTGTGACGGAGAGGAACACCTATTCTGGTCAATTCTTTTTCTCCCACTCATATCTTTACTTGGCAACGCCACACACATTTGCTAGGTGCATGGCTTACGTGACAGGAAGAATGAGGTTTACATTAGTTAGCTGATATCAGTCACTACACCAGAGAGATTACCAGAGATTGCATCACTGCCATCCATAAACTCACCAGCCAGGAATAGGAGGACAAACAACAGAGGGTATGTGAATCTCAAAAGGCAGAATCTATAATGTCGATCCTCCTTTGGTTCTCTTAACCTGCTCTAACAAAGACCGTATTTGCAGTTTTGGTTGTGAACAGAAACCTACAGTCATATATAACAAAGATCTATCCAAAAAAGAAAAAAAAGAACCACAAATATCACTTTATGGACACATACATTTAGACCCCTTTCACACTGAAGCGTTTTTACAGCGTTTTAGCGTTAAAAATATCGCTATTAAAACGCTCATAAACCCGCTCTCCATGCATCTCAATGGACCCTTTCACACTTAGTTCTGCAAGCAGCATCTTTGGACCAGCTTTTGGGCGCTGAAAAAAAATTCTCCAAAAACGCCCCTCTCCATTGTAATGAATTGAAAGCGCTGTAAAAACGCCTCACCCTTTCACACTGAGGCGTTGCACTGGCGGGGCGTTGAGAAAAGTCTTGCAAGCAGCATCTTTGGAGCAGCTTTTGGGCACTGAAAAAACGCTACAAAAACGCCCCTCTCCATTGAAATGATTTGAAAGCACTGTAAAAACGCCTTACCCTTTCACACTGAGGCACTGCAAAAACACCCTAAAAACGTTAGGGTCTTAGCAGTGCTTTACCAGCACATAGGGATTGCAGATGAGGCTTTGCTCGAATAACGCTCAAATAAAGCTCGCATAACGCTCAAAAAACTCCCCAGAGTGAAAGGGGCCTTAAAGTTCAACTGTTTGAACGAGAATTAAGGGGGTTGCCATTCCTGGTCGTGTCTGCCTCCATTACCGTGGAGTCAAAGATTCAAAATGAGCAGGAACCCTACTTTGACTCACATGTATAGGGCCTTACTAATCATGACCCAAGCATAACTGGGACTTTTCTTTTACTTGTTATATTATTTTTCCATCAAGTTAGGAGACAAAGTCAGGTACCATATATACTCGAGTATAAGCCACGTTTTCAGCACTTTTTTTTTTGTCCTGAAAATGCCCGCCTCGGCTTATACGCGAGTCACCTTTTTGCGCCTGATCTCCGGGACTTTGGGGACCCGGTAGCAGCTGGCCGTAGGTCCCCTGGACCCCAATCTTGGCACAAATATAGCCCCACTTCCGAGGGACATACAGCCAGGGAGCACCGATTTTTTAAAGTCAGGCACCCCTTCCATAGACTCCCATGTTAAACTGTCATTTCTCTGGTAACTTTGGGGACCCGTTACCGGACGGTCATAGGTCCCCTGGACCCGAAACTTGGCACACATGTAGCCCCAGTTCTCCTCTACAAGTTTGCTGTCTGGGAGACCTACGGCCGGGGAGCATTATTTTAAAGCCGGGCACCCCTTCTATATACTCCCATGTATAACGTAAGTCTAGTCATGGGCACAGTGAGGCATGGGCACAGTGAGGCATGCAGATGGACACCCTAGGCTTATACTCGAATCAATACGTTTCCCAGTTTTTTGTGGTAAAATTAGGTGCCTCGGCTTATACTCGGGTCGGCTTATACTCGAGTATATACGGTATGTTCATGCAGGACCACTAAAGATTGGCAAGACAGTTTGCTGGCCAGACAAAAATAAAAACAGCACTTAACTATATAATACTAGGTAGAGCTCAAACTTCAAAATTTCAAGACTGAAGCCAGTCAACCTTTTAAAAGGGCTGTGGTAAAACATGGCAAAGTAGTAAGGGCAGCCCATACTACGGCAAAAAAACAGTATGATTTCAGCTGTCATGGTTACATAATTCTTTCAAGGCCATCTCAGGCCATAAAAGAGCATCAAGGTCAAGAAACTCCGACATCTCCAGATGATCTTCATCTGTAAAAGCAGAAAAATGCAAGGAAGTCTGTTCCAAACAGACCACATTTCTAAATACATTTTGCAGATGAGCAAAGGAAGTCTGCACAGGAACGATCGTGGCACGGAAATTGTACTCTCTGCTTTTCTTAGTTAAGAAACAGCTGAGCTGATGACACTTGTCAGTTCAGGTCAGTCTGTGGCAGAGCCAAGTCCCCTAACCCAGTAACGGCTTTCTCAAATGTGTCAAATTGGACAATAATGTTTTTTCTACTGTTGAGTTCTATTTATAATGGCTGGTGAAAACAGAAGAAACATAAAAAAAAGGGCAAAAAAATAAAAAAAAGCCTTTCTAGATTCACTTTACTGGTAGATGTTTTCCTCAGGTTTTGTGTATGCCAATCAATATTTTTTTTTTTTGCAAAAAAAAAAAAACAGAAAATATCAAAATCTAAAATCAGATTGTTAAATCATTTTAATCAGACAAAAAGCAAACATTAGCACAGAGAGGGCACCCGAAAGAGCATATTATATAGTTCACACTACAGATACAGCGTATGCTCAATAAATTCACTCTTAGTTCAATATGTTTATTTTATTTTTTTAATAGATAAAAGTTACAACCATAGGCAATTTGCGTATTGATAAATATATCAATTGTATAATACAATATAATATGTACGGTAATTTTTCAATTTCATTGTCATTCTCGTTTCAGAAGGCTGCTTGTGCAATGCCATATTCCATGTAATTTTACAATGAAAACTCTTTTGAAACCATTCTGGAGAGACCACTTTGGCCTCTTCTATTCTCTAATTAAAGCGGAGTTCCGGCCACAATTTCACTTTTTAAATATAAATACCCCTGTAATACACAAGCTTAATGTATTCTAGTAAAGTTAGTCTGTAAACTAAGGTCCGTTTTGTTAGGTTGTTACAGCATTTAGACACTTTATAAAATAGAAATTGACTGGGGCCATCTTAAATGTGGGCATCATGAAGCCAGACTGTATGACTTCCTGGATTTCAGCCTTGCACATGCTCAGTGCTGCACAAGCAGTGTCAGATCAGGTTTCAGCATCTGTGCTGTCCAAGTCACATGATTCTTTGAGACTGGGGAGTGCACAGACTGCTGGAAAGTTACACCCACTACATTCCCAGGAGTCTGTGCGGTGTAGGTTAGGAAGCATTAAGCACCTAGGTGCATGAAGTGGGAAGATTAACTATTCTGCCTATATGGGTGGAACTCCACTTTAAGGCAACATAGGCAAGAAGAAAAAAAAGGAAGGAGATGTCCAATGAGGGGGGCTAGCCTGGTGGAATAAAAAAGTAAAGAAGGCGATAAAGATAAAAATACTATCCAAAAAAGGAAGAGGAAGACGAAAGGGGCCCGCCTTCACCGACAAAGAATATTGAATCCACAAGTCCCAATTATTATTACATTGGTTAAGGCTCCCTTCACACCTACTGTAGGAGATTTGAATCGCGGGTGGAAACACTACAACTCTGCCTGCGATTCCAGAATCGTGCCAAAAGGGGGGACGCATTGGCGATGCCATTACTTGTTAATGGCACCCCAATCACGGTGCAATGTTGCCACGGCAAAAATCACACTGCGATTGGTGTGCCATTAATTAGTAATGGCATCTTAAATGAATCCGGCATTTTGCCACAATTCTGGAAGGTGTGAATGGAGCCTTAGTGAGTTGTGAAGCATACAATAAATACATACAATTTTGCATGCTCTTCTTCTGGACTACAATAACACTTGCCCTCATATATATGGCTATATATATATATTTCCATTTTGCTCAACTGCAAAGATTTTTCATTCTTGGGCTGCTAGAATCCAAATCTTTTCAACTACCTTCGGGTTGTTTTAAGTGAAGAGGATTTAGAAACGGTCAGGTTTTTTTTGCCACCTTTGTTCTCAGTCCCTTTTGGAGACATTTCTGTTCACCCCCTGCCACTGTGGATCTATGATTAAGCACTAATTTAGAGTGCGAAACGCATCAACTGTTTTACTCCTGTGTAGTGTGCTGTGACTTGTAGTGCATTTTTCCTTTTTTTAAATAAAGACAACCATCAAGGTTTTTTGGAGTGCGGCTGTCCATATTTTCTTTTTCCATTTACTGTGGAGGAAGAAGACCAAATTTTTCAATGGGGAGAGGGACATTAACTTTACATTTTTTGGATAGAATGAGGACAGTATAAAACAGCCTCTAACATTCTATAAAAACCCTTGAAATACAATTTTCAGATCTCAGGGTATCTGATAAAACCATTTTACCAGGGGGTCAGAGGGGAAAATGCTCCTTACACTGGTGATCGGCTAGATAAATGCTCCTCATGCCGCTGTTTAGAACGCCACTGTTACAGATAGCTAAAATGATATTTGGGGTCATGCTGATGACTTTGCAAAGTGGCACAGGCACCATCAAGTTGGAAGTCAACCAGCCACAGCCCAAGGAACCACTAGCAGGAACCTAGGCTTCAACAGAACCCCGGTTGAGAAGGTCTCGTTTAGAACCAGTCCGATTTTTGTTACTGTGAGGAATTTAATTTCACTTCCTATGTGATCACCAGGACAGAAAGTAAGAAAAAAAAGTTCCCCAATAGGGATTCTGCGATAAAAACCTGAGAAAAAAGTTCTAACTCTTTCAAAGACTATTCAAAAATTTTGGAGTTCCACTTTAACCGATCTGACTACCACCAATGGTTACTATGAGCTACATTAACAGAGGAACTCTGTTCACAGCGTCTCCCCGCAGGCACGCTGACTAACCCCCAGCCAGAACAGCTCGGATGATGGGGGCAAGCTTACTGAGAAGGAACAGGAAGTGAGAAATTCAGACAAAGAAAAAAACATTTAGAAGGGAAAATCGAAGGAAAATGTAAGTGAACCAACAATGCACTAGCTTAAAAGGAACCCATTTAGAAAATAAAAAACAAACCTTGACAACCCCTTTAATCAAAGTGTCTATGACCACCAATAGACTTTAGGGATTTAAAAGAAACAAAGTGCAACCAGTGTGTTTAGAACGCACATCCAATATTTTAAAAGAAAGGTGTAAACCCTGAAGGCCCAACAGCTTAAAGAAGAATGCTCGGAGCCATTTTCCCATGAGTAAAAACAGAACTGAAAATTACCCTGCCCTACATTATATTACACCCCCTCAAAGTTCAACTGCAACGACAATGAACTATTACACCCTGCAGTAAAGATTACTGAATAACACTGTGGCAGTTGAATTTCGGTACGTTCTGACAGCCGCTGTTACCTGTGCAGATGTTTGGCTGACAAGGGTAAACACATCTAACAGATGGAAGATTACAGTTTACACTTTGGAGGCCATCATCCGTTTGAAAGCTGGCAGACTCTGAAGGCTCCAAAAAATTCTTACACTATTTTACATAATGGATAAAAAATAAAAAAAAAGAAGTTTAGCCTTCCTTTTTAAGTGGTCATAATGTGGACGGGTTAGGACCTCTGTTTTCTTTTAATTAAAAAATAAATAAAACATAACGCTTAATAAGCATTACAATTTGAAATGCAGGCAACACATTCATGTCTAAATACCTGTATTAAAGCGGAGTTCCAACCACAATTAGCATTTTTTAAATGTATGTCCTTTCATCCTGCGTTTTTATAATATAAATCTGGTCACTTACTATTTTACAATCCGCTGCCGATCTGCATAGATATTCAAAAAAGATAGTTTATAAAACTATATCTACACCGTTGTCATTTTGCTTGTGGGCATTGTGAAGCCTACAGGCACTTACTTCCTGGAAGTCTTGGATGGGGAGTGATAATTGGACTGCGCACTGCATCCTGGGAAATGATGACACACATTTCCCAGGAGCATTAGAGGGAGATGATGTCAGAATCCTAGGTGATTTCAAAGGCAGATTTCGTGGGACCGCCTAGCAACAGGCATTTCCAGATGAGTAAAAAAAAATGTTTCTTTTTTTTTTCTTTTTTAGTCGTAAGCTACAGTTTAAAGCAAAATAGTTTTTTTGATGGAACCTCCACTTTAATTTCTCCAATGAAATTCTGGAAGAAAATACCTTTGCTTTATAGTCTCTTAGCTACTCCCCTGATGGAAGTCTGATTTGTAGGTTCTGAGCGTAGGAAGATCTCAGTTGCCATCACCCTCTTCACTGAGAACCTACGGGGGTTTGGGTGGAGAGGGCACGTTGGCTAAAGGGATTCCTTTTCTCTAACCCCCCCAGTGTATTTGTTTGTTTCTAGGACACAGGCAGCACTTGTCCCATAGCCTTCTTGGTTGCTAGGAAGTAGGCAGCCCCTGCTGCCTAACGACCTTGGTTGCCAGGACATGGGCAGCTGCCAGTACCCTGGTTTCCAATGGCCATCTACATCCTAGTGTAGAATAAAAAGGCAGAGGCGGTATAACCGACAACCCCTCATCCCTGCATACCTAGTGATGACACTTATCTTGGGGAAGCACCTGGTTAGTGAGACAAGCATAGTTATTTGTCTCTTTGGCAGATAATTGGTTGGGTGGGAGGTGGGGGCCCACTGTCAACAGTGCCATCTCCGCAATGAGAAAAGTGAGCAAGGCAGTACAAAGTGTTGCCCAAGGGACAGGAGCAAAGAAACGTGTAGTAAGACTTCTCTGAGTGCAGGAGATGTCAACACTTCCCATCACAGCTCAGAAAATAGATTCTACACTCAAATGATTTTCTCTTAGCAGGCTGTGTGCATATTTTAAAGTCTGTGAGCTATTAAAGCACACTAAGCCCAGAAGACAGAAACATTTGAGGCAGCAGTCTAGAATTTTACGCATTGAAAACAATCCCCCACAGGTATTTTCAACCATGTTAAGAATGTGTTGTTATTTTTCAATGTAAAATGCTGTTCAGTGTCATCCCCCAAGGAAAGTTCTCTCTCCATTTATCATGTATGACATCGTACATTAATAATCAGGTATTGTGATAGAAGAGATATTTCATACTTTATATGACTGAAGTGTAGAGGGCTTGGGGCTACCTGCATCACTACAAAAAGCAGCCTCGTTAGTTAAAGTGTTTCAACAGAACAGTGTTTTTAATACCCATAGAAACCAGCTTCTTGGGTCCAATATTTAGAGAAAAAAAAGGACAAGTGAAACCTGACTGGTTAGTAATAAAGGGAATAGACGGAAAATGTGTAACATTGTCCCAGAAAGCAGCCTCTTCCACCAACGTGCCCTAGAAACTCAAAAGGGAAAGCTAATTTCTTGAAGGGACAACACTGTCTCAGTTTCAAGGTCTCTTTAGTACCCTATGAGAAAAAAAAACTTTGTAAATGACCAGGATGGGAAAAAAACAAACCTCCCACGCACAAGGCTGGACAAATCCAAAGAGCCAGGTAGCCACTGTTCTTTAAAAACTACAGTTGACGCCTAATTTTTGAGGCTCCCTTTAGTTTTTAATGATGCAGACTCATGGATTAACCAGACTGGTTCCTAAATTCCAATTTAATTTGTCCTTCCCAGCTTCCATACCTGCATTGGTCCTTCAACTTGATGGACGTCCTGATAGACCAAGGGAGAGCCTCAACCTTTCAGTTCAGGTTGGAAAATGCCTAAACGTGGAGGCCAACTTTTGTGGGGCCATACCTGTATTGGTCCATCAACTTGATGGACGTCCTGATAGACCAATTGAGATCCTCAATATTTCAGTTCAAGCTGGAAAATGCCTAAATGAGGTGGCTAATTTTGTGGGGCCATACCTGTATTGGTCCATCAACTTGATGGACGTCCTGATAGACCAAGGGAGAGCCTCAACCTTTCAGTTCAGGTTGGAAAATACCTAAACGTGGAGGCCAACTTTTGTGGGGCCATACCTGTATTGGTCCATCAACTTGATGGACGTCCTGATAGACCAATTGAGATCCTCAAGTTTTCAGTTCAAGCTGGAAAATGCCTAAATGAGGTGGCTAATTTTGTGGGGCAATACTTGTATTGGTCCATCAATCTGATGGATTTTCTGTTGAACTGAAAAGTTGAGGATCTCCATTTGACCAAGTTAGAAAATGCCTAAATGAGGAGGCCAGATGTGTGAGGCCACTAGGACTCTCAGGCTGGGTTCACACTATACTACACGACAGCAGTACGACTTTCATCCTACTTTGCTCTACTACATTGGTCCTACATTGATCCTACGTCCATCCAACTTTCATGAACATGATACTACTTTGATCTGACTTTGCGATAGTCTGACTTGTTCTTTGACCAATCAAAACAATCCCAGAGTGAGATAAATTCCTTTTACTGCTGCTGTTATCACATGTCGGATGTCAAAAGTAGGATGGTAAGGACAAGGCTCCTACTTTGGTCCGACTTCAATGATTTTCAATGGGCTGAAGTAGGATCAATGTCGGACCAAAGTAGTACAGGGAGCATTGTCAAAGTCGGACCGACTTGTGTCGGACCAGTTAAGACGGCTCCCATAGGGAAACATTGATTTTCACACGACATGCGACATGAGCTCCCAATGACAGAAGCGTTTGTCGGGCAAGTGTGAACCCGGCCTCAGGATGAAGGCCATAAGTACCAACAGGTACACCAAGGTGCCAATATTGTTTATTACACCAGCCAATAAAAAAAAAAAAAAAAAAAGGAAAAGGCTACATTTAATGGCTCCCTTAAAGGGGTTGTAAAGGTTCGTTTTTTATTTTCGAAATAGGTTCTTTAAGCTAGTGCATTGTTGGTTCACTTACCTTTTCCTTCTATTTCCCTTCTAAATGTTTTTTTTTTTCTTTGTCTGAATTTCTCACTTCCTGTTCCTCCTCAGTAAGCTGTTCTGGCTGACTAACCCCCAGCCAGAACAGCTCGGATGATGGGGGCAAGCATACTGAGGAGAAACAGGAAGTGAGAAATTCAAACAAAGAAAAAAAACATTTAGAAGGGAAATCGAAGGAAAAGTTAAGTGAACCAACAATGCACTAGCTTAAAGCGGGGGGTTCACCCTAAAAACAATTTTCTAACATGACATCCAGCTCACTCTCTACATTGACAGTATGCCGTTATTTTTATTTTATTTTTTGCTGTACATACCTTTGTACAGCTATTTTCTTCCCCGGCCTCCGGGTAGGGCCTCCCGCAGGAGTGGGCGTTCCTATCCAGCAGGTGATTGACGTGATGACAAAAACGACCTCCACCCGTCGCATATGGAGCGTCACGGGTTGCCGAAAAAAGCCGAACGTTGGTGCGCAGGCCCCGTATAGCGCCGACTCGCCGTTCGGCTTCTTTCGGCAACCCGTGACGCTCCTTATGCGACGGGTGGAGGTCGTTTTTGTCATCACGTCAATCACCTGCTGGATAGGAACGCCCACTCCCGCGGGAGGCCCTACCCAGAAGCCGGGGAAGAAAAAAGCTGTACAAAGGTATTTACGGCAATAAAAAATAAAAAATAACGGCATACTATCAATGTAGAGAGTGAGCTAGATGTCATGTTAGAAAATCGTTTTTAGGGTGAACTCCTGCTTTAAAGAACCTATTTAGAAAATAAAAAACTAACTTTTCCAACCCCTTTAAAGTCCTTTGATTCTTAGAGCTGGGCAAACTGACCGGAGAACATCAGTGACTGTAACCTATCCATATATCACATCCTTGTTACAGACTCTAAAGGTCAAACGTTTTCCTTAAATTATAAAAGGGAAAAAGAAGCAAATCCTGCTGAAATGTTTTTTTTCTTCATTTCCTGAGCGGACAACAAATTTTTCTTCAATAACATCCCTCCTACCCACATGTTGTTAGAAGACATTTCAAGGATTCATAAGCAGTCATGCGTACTCAGTGGAATATTTTATTTGACATAGTACACAGTGCTGCTTAGTGCTGTAAAAGTAAGAACCACAGAAGCTCTGCGAAGCGCGCTGAACACAGACAACTGCAATGGGACCCTACGTGTTATTAAGTAACAAACACTCCAGTATACTAGAGGCCTTCATTAAATCTTTGTAAGAGCACCGTACACAAAGCATGAGACCTCAGGGAAACAAACAATATCTTCAAAATAAGGCCTGAGAATCAGAATCTTAGACGAAATGGAGCAGAACAAATTTGTGTGACCAATCAATTATCAACTGCAAGTCACTGGATTAATATACAAAGAGCTTCTACTATTTACATGTAGATCAAAGAATATATCTGTCGCCCAAAGGAAAAAAAATAAGTCACTGGGCTCTCCCCCACCATGCATGTGTGCCGACTAGGAACATGTGGACAGGAGAAGAGGGCAAAGTGATCAGAGAGATGACCCGAGCGTGCTCTGGTACCTACACTGACCAATAAGCAAGCTGAAGGTGTGTCCTTGATTATACAGTGTCTGGCTATGATTATTGGCAGAGGGTCCTAAATCGCAAAAGTGGTTGCGCATGAATACTACTACTTTGGCATGGATAAATGTTGTATAAATGCACTTCAATCGCAGCGATTTCGATAAAAAAGCAAGATAATGTCATGTGCTTTTAGGCTCCATTCACACCTAGGCGTATTTACGCCCGATACGCTGGAGGGGAGAAATACCATTGCCCTCTATGGAAATGGTTCACATCTCCACGCCTATCGCCGAAACGCCGAACGCCTGAAGCTCAAAACAAGTCCCAGACCCTTTTTTTCAGGCGGCTTCGGTGTTCGGCATAGGAGATGTGGACCTGGGGGTTAAAATCGCGGCGTTTTGTCGCCGCAAATCGCGGTACAAAACGCCACAATTTGTCGCCGCAATTTGTGGGACAAAACGCTGCGATTAGGTGTGAATGCAGCCCTATGACTGGGGACATTCAGGGCTCGTTCACACGGTGCTCTCTGAAAAGTCATGTGCTTTCAGATTGCTTTTCAGAGAACATTTGACAGGTGGTGAGAAGTCATACTGCCTCTTCATTGCCTGCTTTAACCCCTTGATCCCCATACTAGTGCACTGCAGCCTCGTCCATTGCATGCAGTTGCGGGGCACTGCCAAATACGAAATAGGGCATCATTCTTGCCACACCCGTGTACACCCCCAGCTAAAGGGGATAGCAGTAAGGGGGGACCTTAAAGGGTCACTAAAGGATTATTTTTTTTTAGCTAAATAGCGTTTACTTTACTGCAGTCCTGGTTTCATGTCCTCATTGTTCGTTTTCGCTCTGATGTTGCTGTAATTCTGCTCTGTTCTGGACACTTCCTGGTTGTCTGTTTCCTTTGGACCACAGTACTGGGAGCTTCTAGTTTTATTTTTTAAACCCTCACTTCTCTATGGCTCTATACAGCACAGAGTCAGGACAACATGCAAAAACGAAACTGAAACTAAAGGTACATTATATGATTATTTTCTATCTATTTTAAATAGTTTTTAAAAGGAATCTGTTAACTATTATGTCTCTATACCCTGTAAACAGAGTAAAATTTCCTTTACAACTCCTTTAAGATTGCAGCTCAACAATAAAGTTTAATTGCCCCCGGATATCACATGTGAACAATATTGTCAGAAAGTGACAAAAAAATATATAATTTAGGAATCATGACAATGACAGCTGTGTGATAAGGGTCCCGACCGGTCCATAGTATGCAATCTGATTGTAAACGTATCTTTGGGTTTACCAAGATTAAAGCGGAGCTGCTCCACCGCTCATCGGATTCCTCCCCCCCTCCGGTGCCACAATTGGCACCTTTCGGGGGAGGGGGGACAGGATACCTGTCAAAGACAGGTATCCCTTCCCACTTCCGGGAATCCGGCCGTGACTTCACCGCGGGGCTCCCTCCTCCTCCCCTGGCCGCCAGGCTAATAGGAGAGAGGGGCGGGGCCTAGCGCATGCGCAGTAGGGTTCCCGGCATGAAGCCGAAAGGCTTCACTGCCGGGTACGCTTACACGCAATGGCGACGGCAGCACCCAACAGCTGATGGGAAACATCAGCTGCGGTGCCTACATCGAGGGACACCAGGACAGGTAAGTGTCCATTTATTAAAAGCCAGCAGCTGCAGTATGTGTAGCTGCTGGCTTTTAATCTTTTTATTTTTTTTGCCCGGAACACCCCTTTAAGCAATACGAGGGCAAACCAATAGAATCCACTCAATGCATATCAAAGCAGGCTCTTGCACCACCATAAGTTGATGGTGGGTCTGAAGGAGTGTGTACAATCAGATTGTATAGTGTATGATCAGATTGTATAGTGTATGATCAGCCACCAAGTCAGGAAATTCAAGGTAACAGAAATACTTCAAGTGCTAAAAATATCTAAAAAATAAATTTAAAAAAATGCATTATAGACCAAGTGGCTTTGAGAAGGAACAATTCCATGGCACACAAATGAGCAATACATCAAACGTCAGGAGATGGCCAAGCATGGCTAACACAAAGGAATGTGTTTAGGGAGAAAACAGACTGCTCTCCAGATAGAAGGGGAATTCCACCATTCCCTGGGAGTTCTGGCAAAGTCCAGAGAGCCAAACAAAGCACAAAGTCCAAATTTAGATCTTAAAGGAGAAAATTAATAAAAATTCAGTAACTATTACGTGACGAATGTACCCGAGCCTGCTTCATCCCTTTTAGAAGGCTTGGGAAGAAAGTGCTTTAAAGCCGAATTCTGCGCTAAGGAGGTTTCTTACCTTAACCACTTAACCTCCGGAAGATTTACCCCCCCCCCTTCACGACTAGGCCATTTTTTGCGACAGCACAGTGTTACTTCAACTGAAAATTGTGCGGTTGTGTGACGCTGTAGCCAATCGACGTTTAGGCCTTTTTTTATTTGACAAAAATGTATTTTTTTTTACTTTTTGCTAAAAATAAAATAAAAAAAATCTTCATGAATTTAGGCCAATATGTATTCTGCTACATATTTTTGATAAAAAAAATCCCAATATATTGATTATTTTGCGCAAAAGTTATAGCGTCTACAAACTACAGGATATTTTTTATTAATAATGGCGGCGATCAGCAACTTATTGCAAAGCTGCGATATTGTGGTGGACAGTCGGGACACCCACACTTTTGATGCTTTTTGGGGAAATATGCACGGTCACGGTACTAATGACACTGGCTGGGTAGGGGTTAACATTAGGGGCAATCAAAGGGTTAAATGTTCGCCTGAACAGTGCTTTACTACTGTGGGGGAGGTGCTTGTACTAGGGCAGGGGTGTCAAACTGGCAGCCCTCCAGCTGTTGCAAAACTACAAGTCCCATGAGGCATTGCAAGGCTAACAGTTACAAGCATGCCTCTCACAGGCAGAGGCATGATGGGACTTGTAGTTTCGGAACAGCTGGAGGGCCGCCAGTTTGACACCCCTGTACTAGGGGACGGCATGGATCTGTGCCCCTGCTTAGCAGAGACGCAAGATAAATGCCTTCTGAACTGACGATGATCTGCCTTGTTTACATAGGTGGACTGCCATTCTGCCAGTGTACCGAAGCATCGAGTAAGCCGTACCCTCCGATCAGCTCCCGCTGCGTCTAATCACAGCAGGAGTGGGCTGTGTGCACACCCCAGACCCAGAGGTGCAGGATCACGTACTGGGTAGATGATCCTGCGATGCAGAGCCACCTTGCGGCCGTAAATTTACAGTATACGATCGGCAAGCGGTCAATGCATAGAATGCATTAAGGGAAAATTTTTATTTAACCTTTACCACTTTACAGCTTGTCAACTCTTTGCATTTAAAGTGTTATTAAACCCTGGACCCTGCATTCATTATATCTGGTCTCCCGCAGTACACAGAACATGGAAATGCAATGGTTTTAGCAAACAAACTTTTCTCATCAGCAGTATATTGGAGTCTTGTGACTTCTATCAGTGTTTGGTTAAAGCTTGTAGGAGGAGTTTTGATTTTCCTCTGACCCCCTGTCTGGACAGTGCTAATTGGCGCTGTGTAGATCACATGCACTCTCCAAAAGAACAACTCTAGAAATACACACCAAACTGAGCATGTGCAGCCTGACTCCAAATGCTCTGTTCTATCGAGAGATGGGTTGGAGTCAGTTAAAGGAGGAGGATCAGAGAAGACAGGATCCAACAGCCTTTATACACAATGCAGAGGATTAACCCCTTAGGATCCACAGTGAGTACAACAAGCATGTTGTGGGTTTAGTAACACTAAGTCTATGGTATTGCGCCGTAAACCTGCCTATAGCATTTCTAGTGCGTTTGGAAAGCATTTATCAAATAACAGTAAGGTGGGGGAAAAAAAAAAAAACACTTCCTCCCCCTCCTTAGTAAAAAATAAAATAAAAATCACTTGCATGGCGTCTGGGGTGCATTTTTAACAAAAATGGGCGCATTGGTTGGCATTAGTGCAACCCTTAGCCTGATGGCAAACCAACACTAAAAGGCCCAAACATCTCAGTAATGTAACTGCTGGTGACCAGATAACATGGAACGGCCGACAGCAACGCTATGAAAAAAGAGCAGCAACTCAGAACACAGCGGCCACCGATCAGCAAAATGTAGCGGAACATTTGTATATTCATCATATAAAAGATTCCAATCCAGAAACTATAATCTGAGAAAGTCGCGTTAACAAAACGGCGTATTTATACTCAAAGAATCCATGGAGTATTACATAACACATGTAACATATGGAAATCCAATCCAAACACCACCGAGCTGTAAGATTAGAACACAAACCACAGGCCCCATACAGCTGGTGGATTATAAAACACATAATATAATACAGGCCTTGGAATTTGTACTACTAAGTGGGCTCTGCCAAAAAAAATAAGAACCGCCGGAATCCACCCAACACAGAGATGTGCAAAAAGCAACGGAGGAACTGCAAGTCTCAGAATTCCTGCGCACTGAAGACATGTAAAGCCCTCTGTGCCCCATTGGGGAGAATTACCATCACTTCCTGTTCTGGAGACCCAACAGGAAGAGGACACTTCTCCAAAATAAGGCTTCAGGTAAACGCATGTTATGCTGCGTATTAACTGGCATCACGTTAAGGTTAAATTAGAAAGAGCATCGAGAAAGTAGGGTTGCAACTTTTTCTTCAAGTCAAACCCGAACACAAATATTTTTTTCTTCAATGTCCAATATAGGATATGAGAACTGGGAAACCTTTGGGCGTGCCAAAGAGAATGTGACAGGGGTTATAACTCCTCCCTTACTAAATTTCTACTTAAACCAATTCATACCCCGCCCATAGACATCCGCAGGAGGGATCTTCCATCCTGGGCGGGCGTCATATGACGTCATTTGTTTGGCGGCTGCGATGTCCGCCGGATACCCACGATTGACGGTAACACAGCCAAGAACGTGGATCTGTGTGTGTAAACACACAGATCCACGTCCTGTCAGGTGAGAGGAGAACGATGGTGTGTTCCCTTGTGAGTCCCTTTCCCCTACAGTTAGAATCACTCCCTAGGCAACACATTTAACCCCTTAATCGCCCCCTAGTGTTAACCCCTTCCCTGCCAGTGACATTTACACAGTAATCCAGGCATTTTTATAGCACTGATCACTGTATAAATGCGAATGGTCCCAAAATAGTGTCAAAAGTGTCTGATAAGTCTGCCGTAATGTCACAGACACGATAAAAAATAAAAATAAAATCGCAGATCACCGTTATTACTAGTAAAAAAAGGTTTATATATATATATATATATATATATATATATATATATATATATATATATATATATATATATATATATATATATATATATATAATCTCTCTATATTAAAAATACATAAATCTATCCCCTATTTTGTAGATGTTATAACTTTTGTGCAAACCAATCAATATACACTTATTGCGATTTTCTTTTACCAAAAATATGTAGAATACATATCGGCCTAAACTGAAAAAAAGTTACAAAAAAATTGGGATATTTATTATAGCAAAAAGTAATAAAATATTGTGTTTTTTTTTTTCAAACTTATCACTATTCTTTTGTTTATAGTGCAAAAAAGAAGAACCGCAGATGTGATCAAATACCACCAAAAAAAAAGCTCTATTTGTGGGGAAAAATGGGTACAGAGTTGCATGACCGTGCAATTGTCAAAGTGCGACAGCGCTGAAATCTAAAAAATGGTCTGGGCAGGAAGGGGGTGAAAATGCCCTGCATAGAAGTGGTTAAATAATGGAATCAGGCAGACTGATCCCACACCTTATAGCTACGCTACTTTCCTCCAATGGTCTCTCTGCTAAGAGGGTGATAACAAAATTGTAATTAAAATTTAAGGTGCGGCAGAGAAAAGTCTATGCGCAGTGTTAAAGAAAGAGAAATTCAAACCCAACGTTTTTCCTTTTGCTGGCCGTGGCGGGCGTTGGGCGAATGATTTACGCCGTACAGCGAGCCTTTTAGTAGAAAGGGGGTTTTGTAGCGGCGAATACCCAGACCATTTAGCGCACTTTTAACAAGGTGATACTTAGGGCGAGCTGCCACGATCATAAAACCTTGTTTGAACAGAAACAGCATTCGAAAGAGAACGTCTAAACCTCAGAGTCAATGGCGGGGTCTTTCTAACACATGCAAATCCTGCCATGGCGCCGCTTCGTGGCACGAGGAGTCGGCACTGACGCACGCAGGTCAATAGTTAAACGTGTGACAAAGGGAGCTTCTTACAACGTTTCTCCATGAAGACCGTCTTGACAAGTATGGAAATCTTACATTTAGGCCGGGGTTTCAAACTGTCCGCCCTCCAGCTGTTGTGGAACTACAAGTCCCATCATGCCTCTGCCTGTGGGAGTCATGCTTGTCACTGTCAGCCTTGCAATGCCTCATGGAACTTGTAGAACTTGAGCTAGGGGGAAGTGGTTGTTGCGCATGCACAACCACAAGTTTTTAAAGCCCCCACACCTACTAGATACGCTGAAGAGAGAAAAAAATTGAGCAGATTCCTCCATCCACATGCTGTACAGCCCAATCCCCTGCTGCAGCTGTCAGAACAACCAAAGGGTGCCTGTGTCTTATAGGATGCAGCTGCTGTTCGGCCACAAACTTTACGTCCATGTCATTTGTAAATGGAAGGATATCAGTGTATAACCAGCTTAAGTCAGAGCTCCTGATCTGCATACTTGTGCCAGGTGACTTTGGATCAGTGGGGTTGCCCAGCAATCAGCATTTTCAGGGGGGGGGGGGGGGACAGCAATGGCTGCCTACATTTTATGCAGCAGAGGTTTCCTGGGCGGCTTAGCTGCCATGTCAGGCTGGAGGAACAATTTCGGGCTTGTTCAAACCAGTCTTGATGCATGGACAAGGTAATCTGCATTATGTCCTATTTTCACCTGCTACTTAGATGTGTGAAAAAAAAAAAAAAGTCAGAAGCCAGTTGAATAAAATGTCACTTTGGGAGTAAATAAAGTTAATAAAAAAAACACACACACATCAAGCACTTAGAGCATAACGCATGCTCACTTCTGACAAAAATGACATAGTATTTTGTGATTACTTGACAGGAAGTGAGCTACATAAGGAAAACCTATTACACCACATTCATTTTAACCTCTTGCCAACCAGATAAGGCATATACACAGTGGCAAAGAGGGCGAGATTGAATGCCCAGTCACCACACATATGAGGTTAGAGCATGCTCACTGCACACTCCTAGCATGCTGACTTCTCTCAGTCATGGCTTCTTATCGGGAACCACCAGGACAGGATTGGGAAACACCAGGAGATGTTCTTAAGACAGTGGTTGTCAACTTTGATATGTGGGGCCTCAAGCGTGGTCCTTGACATCACTAAATTTATTGAATATTCCGGTGTCAGAGACAGCAGACACACAACAGGATATAGTCAGAGACTGCGGACACGATACAAGAGATGGTCAGAGACTGCGGACACGATACAAGAGATGGTCAGAGACTGCGGACACGATACAAGAGATGGTCAGAGACTGCGGACACGATACAAGAGATGGTCAGAGACTGCGGACACGATACAAGAGATGGTCAGAGACAGCGGACACGATACAAGAGATGGTCAGAGACTGCGGACACGATACAAGAGATGGTCAGAGACAGCGGACACGATACAAGAGATGGTCAGAGACAGCGGACACGATACAAGAGATGGTCAGAGACTGAGGACATGATACAAGAGAACATGCTATAGGAGTTATTGGAGACTGGAGACATGCTTGAGGAGACAGTCAGACTGGAGACACATTACACAAGACTTCCAGAAATGATGGCTATAGAAAGGGCAATAGGGAAACTTATGTTAGTCTCTGCAGGGGCTAAAGAACCGCCTTAAAGTGGAGTTCCACCCAAAAGTGGAAGCTATGCTTATCTGCTCGTGCATCGTTTTCCCGCATCGCTGGACCGTGAGACAAGTGAGAGTGTCTGATTATTAAAAGTCAGCAGCTACACTTCTTATAGCTGTTGATTTTTAAATGGGTGGAACTCCGCTTTAAAGGGGTGGTTCCCCCTAAAAACTCCTTTTTTTTTTACACTGGCCCCCCACATTACAATACGATTAAGGCTATTATTATTTTTTTGATGCTGTACATACCTTTGAACGGCGATGCGCATGCGCAGTATAGCGCCGACTCGCCGTTCGGCTCCTTTCGCCAACCGTGACGCGGCTTACGCGACGGGGGGGAGCTCGTTTTTAGTCAAAATGTCAATCACAGACATGTGAGGAACGCCCACTCCCGCGGGACTCGCAACGGGTGAATATGCTGTACAAAGGTATGTACAGCATCAAGAAAATAATAATAGCCTTAATCGGATTGTAATGTGGGGGGCCAGTGTAATAAAAAAAAGTAGTTTTTAGGGTGAACCACCCCTTTAAGTAAAAAAATAATAATAATGAAAAATCGGCCTTTTCGGTCAGTAATTTGCACCTCATGCATGCAATCTGCACACAAATGTGGGAAATTGCCCATATACATATTGTGCAGAACAAAAACCCGATAATACGTTTTTGCGCGTGTGCGCGAAAAAGCATGCAAATGCATAAAAACAAAGACGGCTGAAAAAGTAGATGCTCAAACCGGAGTATCGTGTGCAAGAGGCCTAAATTTGACCACATGTTCCAATCCATCACGATCCCAGAAAACGCGGTCTGGGAGCAGAGCACGGATTACATTAAAGTACTTCACTGAGAACAGTCTAGTGTGTTCCCAGTATAAACAGTTCCCAGTGCCTTAATGTCAACCGTCAGGGTTCTGGTTTGTGTTAGATTTCAAAACCTGCCTTCAGGAGGTTCATCTACTATTTAAAGAACCAGCTGAACCAAGAAAGAAAAAAAAAAGCGTTCCTTCCTCACTGAAGTCAAAGTATACAATTACTGTGCCAACGACACACAGAAGAAAGTCCAGAGTGTATTCCCAGCACGGCGAAAGCCACAAAATCACAGACTTGTTTAACCCGTAAAGAAGCAGAAGGAAGAACAAGGGATCAAGCTGCTGAGAGAATACGAGACGCTTAGCGGCACGCCTGGACGGGTCCATTCACAGGGCCCTCCCTGTCCCCAGGAGCTGGAGGGGGTTCCTGCTCTGGCCCAGTAAAGCCTGCCAGGGCCTCGGCTTGTCCCCTTAAATGTCTGAGGCAAAGGACTTTCTGTAGATTGCCAGGGCCTCGGCTTGTCCCCTTAAAGTCTGAGGCAAAGGACTTTCTGTAGATTGCCAGGGCCTCGGCTTGTCCCCTTAAATGTCTGAGGCAAAGGACTTTCTGTAGATTGCCAGGGCCTCGGCTTGTCCCCTTAAAGTCTGAGGCAAAGGACTTTCTGTAGATTGCCAGGGCCTCGGCTTGTCCCCTTAAATGTCTGAGGCAAAGGACTTTCTGTAGATTGCCAGGCTTGCCAGGGGAGATGGCTGTCAATTTCATCAGTCCCCCCAAAAAATATAATCAGTGTAGGGGGGCTTTGCAATACAAATCTCCTACAAGGGGCAGAGGGTGATTGGGAACATGGCAAGCTACAAGGCTATAATGACGCAAAGTGACAGTACATCAGCCATCATACACATGCACACAGTACACACATACACACAACTTAGCCTTGGCAAAAAGATTGAGTGTGGCTTGGGACATGGCAAGCAACAAAGTTGCAATGACACCAAGTTAGAGTAGAGAATCATCAGCCATGGCACATACCCCACTTCGCCTTGGCAGAAACCCAGTTTGAGATCGAGAGGGTGATTTGACCCATAACTTACGAATATTATATACACATTTTTTTCCCACGTACAATACAGTAAAACCTTGGTTTGAGAGCATTTTGCAAGAAAAGCAAAATGTTTTAATACATTTTGCCTTGATATACAAGCGATGTCTTGATATAAGAGTAGCGTCATGTCGCAACTGAGTATAAGAAGAGAGGAGCCTCCAAGTGTAGCAATATGGTTACATTTCATGAAGATACAACATTTAACAACTTATGCCGCATACACACCATCACTTTATGTGATGGAAAAAAAAAAACATTTTCTGTGAGGTAAAAAACAACGTTTTTGAAACTTCAATTTTCAAAGACGAAGTTGCCTACACACCATCGTTTTCTCACAATGTTCTAGCAAAGCGAGGTTACGTTCACCACTTTTTTCCATTGAAGCTCGCTTCATAACTAGCTTCTGGGCATGCGCGGGTGTAAAAACGTTGTTTTAAACGTCGTTTTTTGCTACACACGGTCAATTTCTGTGAAGTAAAAAACGACACATAAAATTGAAGCATGCTTCAATTTTTTTTTGTCGTTTTTCACAAGACATAAAACGACGTTTTCCCCCCACACACGGTCATTTAAAGTGACGTTTTTAAAAACGTCGTTTTTTTTTCATCACATAAAGTGATGGTGTGTACGCGGCATTATTGTTACACTTAGAGGTGCCTCTCTTCTCTTTTATACCCTGTAAAAAAAATGCTTTGATATACAAGTGCTTTGGATTACAACTTTTCAATACAGAGGAACCCATAAAATAACTTTCCTGTCTCGGAGAACCCCTCCTATCTACAACTCATGATACATTAGTGTGGGGGTCGGTGAGAAGAATGCTCCTTACACTTGTGGTCATTGGGAAGAATTATTTCCTTACAGATTGCCAAGAAGATTAATGGTGCCAGTGGGATCTTATCTGAGAGGCAGAAATTGCTCATCAGTCCATAGGTGTGCGCAGCCTATTGCATTAGGGTGTGCACCCCAAATTGCAAACACACACGAACGCCACCCGCTGTCACAGAAAGGAGGCTCTGGTGGTGGGAGACAGTTGATTCGGAGCATATTAAATTATGCCCTAAATACGGGGGTAAGGTGTTCCTACTGTTGAACCTAGCCTTTAATATAATGGGGGGCATTTACACTGGCACCCCAACCCTGTCCCTGGATAATGCTAATGCACATGGGGTGATTAGGGTGTGCCCAGGCACACCTGGCACCCGCCTATGCTCATCACTCACTAGCAACCTCTGGAGGAACCCTAGAAGTCCATGAAACCCTGGTTGAAAAACCCCGAGATTGATTTTTAATTTTTTTGGGCTTTGCCTTGACAGAAGTTTCCTTCAAGAGACAGAGGGTTGTATGGGACATGGCAGGGTACAAGGCTACGATGACACCAAATTTTAAGACATAATAGAAGAGCACCCGCCATAACCCATACTATACACACATTTTATATATATATATATATATATAAATAAAACACCCTTCGAGAGATAGAAGGTGGCTTGGGACATGGCAAGGTACAAGGCTGTCACCAAGTGACAGCAGAACAACAGCTAGAACTTATGCAATAGTAGCCATGAAGTGCACATATACAGTGTGTACATGTATATATATATATATATATATATATATATATATATACACACACACACACACACACACACACACACACACATACATACACACATACAAACACACACACCTTTGGATTGGCAGACATGTCCTCCGTGAAGCCGAGGGTGTTTGGGGACACAGCAAGCTGCAAGGCTGCGACAGCAGAGCACTATCAGCCATAACACAATATGTGAATGTGCAATATATACGTGAAGTGCTGCGTAAACTGACGTCGCTATGTAAGTAGCTGTAATATTATAGATCCAGATTACGAGCGCTCCTACGGTCAGGCTGCTGGCACAGAAGACAAGGCTCTATACGAATGGAATTTTCTGGATCCAGCCAACAACGTTCTGGCTTGGAAGCCCATTTCGGCGTTTTACAGCAGGAAACGAGTTAACAGATTCCAGCAGAAAAGGCTGCACTTCCCCTCGGCTACCACAACCACGACTTCAACACAAAGCACGATAAAAAAAACACAATTCCTCTCCGTCTAAACAAGATGTCAACAACGCTCCACTAGAAACCCGGCTGGGATTAAGAGATCAGAACGTCGGCCATACCTACGGCTCTCCGATCATCAAGGGACAAAAGGGGACAGCGTTGCGATTTCATTTGGCGTGGAGGTCAGCGGACCGCTTTAAGCAGCAGCAGCAGAAAGAATGGATGTTAAGGGATGATAGCTATGAGATCATCTGTGAGCTGTCTGCAGGTCATGACAAGCCGGGGGGACAGAGGAGATATGTAGGGTGGATGGAAGGAAGGAAAGGTTCTAGAGGTTGGGGGTAGACAACATAAGCAGGGCAATGGGGGAGGGGGGGGGGGGACATCCAAGGCAGCCCTGTCCCTGGAAACACATGTGTACCTGAGCAGCACGCTGCCTTCTCGTACGCTTCCATCTATATGATGACACGAGCTCAGCACACGACACAAATAAGTACTCCCCACCGAAAACACGCCTCTCCTTCCACCCAACCCCGCCCACAGCCACCTCTCATTGGACAAAGCTGCTTCTGACCATTTTCTCTTTTTTTTCCCCTTTTACAGCTTTATTGCACTTACAATAAACACAATCTGAAAACACAGCTGCACTGTAGGAAATGCAGATTACTCATCACATGTTCAGATAACAAATGTGCATTTATCATAAGCCAATAAAAAGATAAAAAATAAATGAAAAAAAAAAAAAAAAAAGGTCGCTCTTCGTCTTTCATTTTTCAATCATTAACAATTTTTTTTTTTTTCAATCTTTAAGTTTGAATAATTTTTAGCAATCTTTTTTGCTCAGCCTTTATTTTCAATCACTAACATTATTTTTTTTTTTGCAATCTTTAATTATTTGAAGAAAAAAAATTAAAGGTTTAATATCTAATCATTTCAAATTTACTTTAATCTTACATTTTCATCGGTTGATTTTTTTTTCTTTTTCAAAGTTTTAAAGTAACTGAAGTTGTTTTTTCAATCTTTAAATTTAAATGTTTTTTTTGTGTGATCTACACTAAACAAAATTGTACTATCAAGTTGAAGCGCCTCCTTGGCAATGGACTGCAGAAGGGAAGAAATTCCTATGACTAGGGAGAACTACAAGTTCCAGCATAGCCTGCTAGCCGGGATTTGTAGTTTCCCCACCGATAATGGAGGCCGCACTTTTTTTTTTATTTAAGAGGTTTTATTTCTGCTTATTTTGTATTACAAAACAATGCTCCAAGCCCTCATTTACATTGAATGCGGCTTTAAAATTGGGCAACTTCATCTGAAATCACATGATTTTAAAGCCGCATGTCAGGGTGACTTGGAAGTAATTTGTGCAGGTTTATGTACAGATGTCTATGCAAGTTGCGTCCGAAATTGCAAAAGTAATGCAGGAACTACTTTTTCAAATCGATGCGGCCCTGTAAAGTCGGCGTTGCACCGATTTGAACAGTCCCATTGCCGACAACACGGAGCGACCCGTAAAAATCGCATGACAAGTCGCTCCAATGTGAACGAGGGCCAAGACTAGGTTCACATCTAGCGTTTCATGAACGCACGTTCCCCCCCCCCCCCCACACACTTTTTTGTGCTACATACATTGGGCAGCCTATTTGAATGGGCTGCCCTACAAACTTTTTTAAAAACCTTTTTGGGGCATTCAGCTTTATGCGTTTGGAGTGCCATCAACAATGAAAACCAGCACAAGGGCAACGTGCGCTTTTGTGCGTTCACAGAACGCAGCCTAAAATTACACACTGAAAGCAGAGACAATTTCAACAACTTTTAGCCCCGCAACCATGCACTTGCACTAATGTACATATTAGCGCGTTTTTGTCGTGCACACGTACGGAAGCCCATAAATTTCAAAGAACTGTACGTGCAACAATCGCAAAGATGTCTTTCCGAAATTGTCTTGGGTCAAAGTGCATGATCTTTTGTTTGGCACGTGATTACGCTGCATGTGAGGAAGGTGCCCTTGAAGTTCCATTAACAACGATTGGCCACCGAAGCATACCTACTATAAGGATGCATTTTTTTAGCCTGCTGCATAAGTCCGTGTAAAGTTAACGAACGACTAAGGGTGCTTTTCTGCAACAATTCACTTTGCAGGGCGAGCAGTCTTTTCCTATAGGATCCGTTTACATCTACACAACAGCACGCCCGCATTTTGGCACGTTCAGGTGCTGCATGTTTAGGAAAGTTGCGCTCATTTCAATGGGCTGTCTTACGTGCCACAACCACAGTGTGGGCATTTTTCATTAAATTGCGTGGCAAGCAAATTCTCATGCTATTTAGCAAGGTACATTAAAAATTCATGGCGCCGCAGTGCCCCTGCAAAAAAAAGGGTGCGTTTTTGCACACCATGGGAACGCAAAGGGTTCTGCGTCCCTTCCTGCATCGTAAAAGCGTGAGCATATCAGGTTTAGGTCAGCAGCTAAAGCTCACCACACACATTACAATCTGATTGTACAATCTCAAATCTCCTTTAGATCGACCAACAACTATGTAGTTCCCGGGCCTGCCTGATTAAATTTAACTCAAATGGATCATTCAGGTCGGGCCTTAAAGCGGAGGTCGGGCCTTAAAGCGGAGGTCGGGCCTTAAAGCGGAGGTCCGCACCCCCCCCCCCCCTCAACGGCTTTTAATTTTAGGATACTCACCTGTCCAGGGAGCCTGCAATGTCGGCACCCCAGCCGATTTTAGGGTTCTGCCACTGCCATTCGTGGCAAGGGAAACTGGTGGTGAAGCCTTTCGGCTTCACAACGCGTTCCCTACTGCGCATGCGTGACGCGCACTGTGCCTTCTAACTGGCCCGGTGGCGGAGGAAGGAGCCAAACTTCTGAGAGACGTTGCCGCAGTGCAATTTCCCGGAAGTGGGGACAGGTATCTGTCCCCCCCCCCCCCCCCTGAAAGGTGCCAGATGTGGCACTAGAGGGGGAGAGGAAGCACATAAGCGGAGCTTTCACTTTTGGGTGGAATCGTAGCGTTTTTGGTAAATCTAAAGCTGATTGTACAAAGACTGCAACATGTAGTGGGAGGTGGAAGTCTCAGAATGCCTGCAGGCAAGGAATTGCTGGGCTCTGTAGTCCCACAAGAGCCAAGAGATTGCCTACAGCTGCCCTATGCCCATGAAACTGCCGGGGCACCCATGACGTAAAAACTCTCCCTATCGTTCCACGTAAGCCGCAGGCGTTTTTCTATAGTACAAGATCAAAGCAGGAAACGAGAATGACGGCTCCATAATCCAGCACATTAGATATACCTGCAACTATTAGACTGCAACGCGATACGGCGTGATTGTAAAACCAGATTATTTAAAGGGTTGCCATGACTTGGGTCACACCGAAGAGCGTTTTTTTCTACCATAGACCGACCGCACAAATTATACCGCACGCACAGACCGCACTTTAACTAAACTTTCTCACGCTCCCTTTTTTTTCCCTAAGCTATCCCCTAGAGATGGCAGGGAGAATAGCGCGTCTGTCTATAAATATATCACTGATGTAGTATTAAAGCGCCACACGGTGGAGAGAAGGGGAACGTGCGACTTGTGACGAGCCTGCAGCCAAGGAGCCAAAGTACAGCAGGAAAAATTCTCCTATATATACCAAACAGCAGGGCAGGATTTCCAGAATGAAGCCAAGGTCAAATATCAAGATTAAAAAATGAAAATGAAGAATGCAGGAAACATGACTTCAAACTAGAGGGGGGGGGGGGTGGAGTTCAAACACGAACCTTAGAAAGTATTTTACTAAAGGAGTAATTGATGCCTGGAACAGACTTCCAGCAGAGGTAGTGAGTCAGACAACAGCAAGTGAATGTAAACATGCTTGGGACAAACAGATATGAACTATGTGACACATAGGTTAAAAAAATAAAATTCCTAATTATATATACACTGTGAATTTTTATATATATATATATATATATATATATATATATATATATATATATATATATATATATATATATATATATATACACACACACACACACACACACACACACACAATCTCCAGTGGTACTTTTAATTGTGAATTTTAAACAAAAATATATATATACATATATATTTATTATATATACCGTATTTATCGGCGTATACCGCGCACTTTTTCGCCCTGAAAACCAGGGCAAAATCGTGGGTGCGCGGTATACGCCGATACCCGCTTTCCCGCGCCGAGTTTGAATACTGCGCCGACATATACCGAGCGCAGTACACTCGTGTATTGTCGGGTAGTCTCGGGTCCTCTCGCGCTGACGTCCTGGACGTACAGGACGTCAGCGCGAGAGTTGCCGAGCCTGCCCGACGATACACGAGTGTACTGCGCTCTGTATATGTCGGCGCAGTATTCAAACTCGGCGCGGGAAACGAGCGGGGAGGACGCGAGGACGCCGCAGAAGGACGCCGGACCCGACGAAGAGGACACCCGAAGCCGCAGACGGACGGCGGACCCGACGAGGCCACCGATGGACGCCGCGCAAGACACCAAAACTGTAAGTACAAAAATACTTTTTTCCACAGGAATTCGGGGCAATATTTAGGGGTGCGCGCTATACGCGGAAGCGCGCTATACCCCGATAAATACGGTATATATATATTTTTTTTAATACATTTTTTTTTTTAATATTAACTATAAATAAAATATGGTTGGCTTATTTTTAATTGTAAAGGTTTAACTAAATGTATGTAAAAAATAAAATCTAAATTATAAGTAAGCCAAGATTTTTTTTTATTTTGTTTAACATAACAGGCCCACCTATAAGCATCAGAACACAGACTGCAACAGGCAATAAATGTTATTAAAGTGCAAACCCCCCAACAATGAACTTCTCTTATTGGCTCCCTTTCTGTTTGTTAACAATACCATATAAATAATATGCCTGTTGATCCTGCTAGAAACCCAGAGAACTTCCTGTGCTCTCGGCTTGTGCTGCACTTTTATCAGTTAGCATTTTTCCCACTAGCACCCCACTCTATGTGATGGAGAGGGGAAGGTTTCCTGTAGTTCTAACACTTCCCTACCTAAGGGTGACAATGAGTGAGTGTGGTCACCCTAGGACAGGAAGTGTGGTCACCCTAGGACAGGAAGTGTGGTCACCCTAAGACAGGAAGTGTGGTCACCCTAAGACAGGAAGTGTGGTCACCCTAAGACAGGAAGTGTGGTCACCCTACGACAGGAAGTGTGGTCACCCTACGACAGGAAGTGTGGTCACCCTACGACAGGAAGTGTGGTCACCCTACGACAGGAAGTGTGGTCACCCTACGACAGGAAGTGTGGTCACCCTACGACAGGAAGTGTGGTCACCCTACGACAGGAAGTGTGGTCACCCTAAGACAGGAAGTGTGGTCACCCTAAGACAGGAAGTGTGGTCACCCTAAGACAGGAAGTGTGGTCACCCTAAGACAGGAAGTGTGGTCACCCTAAGACAGGAAGTGTGGTCACCCTAAGACAGGAAGTGTGGTCACCCTAAGACAGGAAGTGTGGTCACCCTAAGACAGGAAGTGTGGTCACCCTACGACAGGAAGTGTGGTCACCCTACGACAGGAAGTGTGGTCACCCTACGACAGGAAGTGTGGTCACCCTACGACAGGAAGTGTGGTCACCCTAGGACAGGAAGTGTGGTCACCAGGTGCAAATAAAAAGAAAACCAATACAATCATTATATTTAGGACTAGTAAGGTACAATGTATTCCATTTTTCTCTTGGGGTAAGATATAGATTTAACCTTCACTGTGTGGAACAAACTTGCCCAATGCAACCAGATTAGTTGCTTTGAGAGATATATAGATAGTAAACTGATATATTATGAGTAATGACCTTCATTTCTTTGACAGTTACTTTTGTTCCAGTGAACTTTTCTGCAATGCAAAAAAAACATGAGGCTCGGTTCACACTTGTGCGATGCGCGAACCCTGCGAATCCACTGCGGGTTCTGCCATCGCACACGACTCGCACATCAGTTCACACTGCCATATGCGAACTGCCGGGAGCGTTAATACGTTGTTAATGACACCCCCATGTCAGCTTGTATATCGCACTGCGAACTGACATGAATCCAATCGCATGGGTGTGAACACATATGCAATCCGATTCTGGTGCGGACCGAAAAAAGGGTTCTGTGCGAGTTTGGTCTGAATGCGATATCAGGTATACAATCTGTATGGCTGAAATCGCATTGCATGGACCTCACATGTGATGTGTAGTGCGGTGCGAATCACATGCGATCTCATAGAGCGCGCTGGTGTAAACCGACACTACAAGGGAATCTATAGCAACTTCGGGTCAACTCTTTACTTAGAGTTACCAGAGATCATTTCTGATTGGCTGCAATGGATTACTGATACTCGCCCTAATAAGTGTGCTTTATTTGAATACTTTTTGCATAGATATTAATGCCTTTAAAGTCCGTTTAGGGGAACGCTCCTTTTTTTTCGGTTTACAAATTATTGGATGGACATTATGGGCCAGATTCACGTACACTAGCGGTGGCGTAACGTATCCCGTTTACGTTACACCGCCGCAAGTTTTCAGTGTAAGTGCCTGATTCACAAAGCACTTACCTGTAAACTTGCGGCGGTGTATCGTAAACACGTCCGGCGCAAGCCCGCCCAATTCAAATGGGGCGTGTACCATTTAAACTAGGCGCGCTCCCGCGTCGGACGTACTGTGCATGCTCCGTTAGGAAATTCCCGCCGTGCTTTGCGCGAAGTGACATCATTTTTTTTGAACGGCGACGTGCGTAACGTACTTTCGTATTCCCGGACGTCTTACGCAAAAAAAAAAATTTGAAATTCGAAGCGGGAACGACGGCCATACTTTAACATGGCTCGTGTAAAGTTAAGGCATGTAAAACGAGGCTTAACTTTGCGACGGGAAAAA